>NC_092340.1:28232037-28538240 GCF_046630445.1 Rutidosis leptorrhynchoides
TCATTCGGTCTTCCATACTTAAAGGTTCCAGATTCTCCATAATTGAATTTATTGAATCGGTATCACTAGATGATTCTGATTTAATGGTTCGTTCCTCAACAATCTCTGTTTGAATGATTGGTGGTTCCGGAGGAAAGTTTAGTGGTTCAGGATCTACGAACCGTTCCTGAATATTTTCCGGATTCTCAATTGTGAGGTCGGGTTCAAAAAATGGATTATCGGAAATTTGAACTGAAGTACTTGGTCTACTGGATGACGATTCTAAAGAAAAATCAACGGCGGTTATATTTGCTAAATGTCTTGATCTAGTTACAGGTGGTGAACGTACAAAAGGTGATGAACGTCTTGCTCGGTGCATTCACTGAATATCCTATTTGTTTTTAAAAGGAAAGAAAAATTATAATAAGTTATCCAACCAATAGACTTTTCTGATTTTGCCCACGTTTTGAATAGCCAAAAGATGCAGCAGAGGGGCAGGATTCGTTTGGTCTCAATATAATTGAGGACTGTTTGGCTCCAATAACCCGGTCCACGTACAAATCCAACTATTACTACGAACCAGAAAATTTTGATGTCTATTAATTTAACCACTTAAAATAAATTTTCGTAATTTTAAGAAATTTAGATAAGAAGTAGAATAAAAATCTATGTCCTAAAAACTAGAATAGCGAGAAATAAGAGAGAAAAAGAGTTCGTCGAAAAAGGTCGAAAAAAAAGAAAAAAAAAAAAAAATGGTTGAAAAATAAAAGGTGACGAAAAAAAAAAAAAAATTAAACTTATAAAAACTTAAAAATACTTAACTAACCTAACCTTATTACTACAACTAGCTTAAAATTATAATCGCAAATTGAAATTATTAATTGGAATGATAATTGATACATAGTAAAAGGTGTCTAAAAAAATATTAAAGCTTACAGGAAAAACTAAATCCCAAATGGAAATAACTTAAAAAGAAACTAAAACTTAAAAAGGCGTCGCAAAATTCTAGAGCACCTAAATCTTAGTCTAAAGAAAAAGCACTTAAGGAATTCTACGGCAAAGCCTAAAAATCTAGGAGTAAAAATAACTATAGCAAAAACTAAGTTTAAAATTAAATATGAGCTAAAAATACAAATATTACGCTAAAACGATTAAAAAGGGACAAAATATCAAAATATACAAAAAGTTGTAAAAATTACAATTTTTATAAAAATATTATTTTTATATTATTTATTTTATTAAACTATTAATTTTACAATTTAATTAAACTTAATAAACTAAAATATAAATTAAATAAAACTTAAATTAAAATAAAACTTAATTATAATATTAATAATAATTAGGGTTAATAATAATAATAATAATTAATAATCCGTAATAAATGCTGAATTAGGGTTCTGTCTCGTGTCAGAGCATCTCCGCGAGTCGCGGTATTTAATGCTTCAACCCCCGCGACTCGCGGGGTTCAGAAATTCAGTTGACAGATTTAATCTTCGACGCGTTTTTTCTTTATTTATTTATTTTTATTTTCTGTTTTCTATTTTTATATAAATAAAAGATGTTAAAATAAAACTTATATTTTTATAAACTAAACTAAAAATAAAGAAACTTATAAAACTTAAATATTTAACAAAAAATACTAAAAAATACTTATATTTTTGTTTTCCTTTTTATATTTTCGAATATTTAAAACGTATTTTTACAAAAACGAATTTTAATAAAAGTTAACTAAAAATATATTATTTTTTTTTTATATTAGCATTGTGCTTCCGGCGTTTAAGAGTGTTCCCCGGCAGCGGCGCCAAAAATACTTGGTGTAGTGCGAGGTGTATACAAAATAGTTTATATTTTACTAGGAAAAACTATTAAATACGATACAATTTTACACAAGATATTTATTTATTTATAGAATGGATATACTTAAACCTTGCTACAACACTTATAGGCAGTGTACCTAATCGTACAGTAGTGTAGTTTTTAGTAAGTCCGGTTCGTTCCACAGGGAAATCTTTAAACAAAGCTCAACGCTATATTAATTTACTTTTATAAAAATACAAATATATATATAAGTAATATTCTTATTATAAAGGGGGGTTTTTACCGTTTAATGACCGGTTTGTCGATTTTAAAACTTTAGTCGCAGTTAAAACCTAATGTAAAATATTAAATAAATAAAAGACTTAATTTAAAGCGTAAAGTAAATAACGATAATGAAATTGCGAATAATAAAAGTGCGATAAAATAACCAGCTAGTCCTAAAAACTGGCGTATGTGTTTCGGAGTTTTCGGGGTTTCCCACTTTTCAACAGTTTCTATCTTTGCCGGATCCACCTTAATACCTTCTTTGTTCACTATGTGACCGAGGAATTGAACTTCTTCCAACCAAAATGCACACTTTGAAAACTTAGCGTACAATTCTTCCTTCCTCAATACTTCTAACACCTTTCTCAAATGTTCACCGTGTTCTTGGTCATTCTTTGAGTAAATAAGTATGTCATCAATGAAAACAATGACAAACTTGTCAAGGTATGGTCCACACACTCGGTTCATAAGGTCCATGAACACAGCTGGTGCATTAGTTAAACCAAACGGCATGACCATAAACTCGTAATGACCGTAACGTGTTCTGAAAGCAGTCTTTGGAATATCATCTTCTTTCACCCGCATTTGATGATACCCGGAACGTAAGTCAATCTTTGAATAAACAGACGAGCCTTGTAGTTGATCAAATAAGTCATCGATTCTCGGTAGTGGGTAGCGGTTCTTGATGGTAAGTTTGTTCAACTCTCGGTAGTCGATACACAACCTGAATGTACCATCTTTCTTCTTGACAAACAAAACAGGAGCTCCCCACGGTGATGTGCTTGGTCGAATGAAACCATGCTCTAAAAGTTCTTGTAATTGGCTTTGTAGTTCTTTCATCTCGCTGGGTGCGAGTCTGTAAGGAGCACGAGCTATTGGTGCAGCTCCTGGTACAAGATCTATTTGAAATTCAACGGATCGATGTGGGGGTAATCCCGGTAATTCCTTCGGAAATACATCAGGAAATTCTTTTGCGACGGGAACATCATTGATGCTCTTTTCTTCAGTTTGTACTTTCTCGATGTGTGCTAGAACAGCATAGCAACCTTTTCTTATTAGTTTTTGTGCCTTCAAATTACTAATAAGATGTAGCTTCGTGTTGCCCTTTTCTCCGTACACCATTAAGGGTTTTCCTTTTTCTCGTATAATGCGAATTGCATTTTTGTAACAGACAATCTCTGCTTTCACTTCTTTCAACCAGTCCATACCGATTATCACATCAAAACTCCCTAACTCTACTGGTATCAAATCAATCTTAAATGTTTCGCTAACCAGTTTAATTTCTCGATTCCGACATATATTATCTGCTGAAATTAATTTACCATTTGCTAATTCGAGTAAAAATTTACTATCCAAAGGCGTCAATGGGCAACTTAATTTAGCACAAAAATCTCTACTCATATAGCTTCTATCCGCACCCGAATCAAATAAAACGTAAGCAGATTTATTGTCAATAAGAAACGTACCCGTAACAAGCTCCGGGTCTTCCTGTGCCTCTGTCGCATTAATATTGAAAACTCTTCCGCGGCCTTGTCCATTCGTGTTCTCCTGGTTCGGGCAATTTCTAATAATGTGGCCCGGTTTTCCACATTTATAATAAACTACATTGGCATAGCTTGCTCCGACACTACTTGCTCCGCCATTACTCGTTCCGACACCATTTGTTCCTTTCGTTCTATTAACCCCTGGTCCGTAGACCTCACACTTCGCCGCGCTATGACCATTTCTTTTACACTTGTTGCAAAATTTGGTGCAGAACCCCGAGTGATACTTTTCACACCTTTGGCATAGCTGCTTCTGATTGTTATTGTTGTTGTTGCGGTTATTATTGATGTTGGAATGATTGTTGTAGTTGCTGTTGTTGTTGTTGTTGTTGTTGTTGTTGGGCCATTTGTTGTAGTTGCGATTGATGTTGCCATTGTTGGGATAATTGTTGCGATTGCTGTTGTTGTTGTATTGGTGATTCTTATCACCATTTTCCTCCCACTTTCTTTTGACTTGCTTCACATTGGCCTCTTCAGCAGTCTGTTCTTTAATTCTTTCTTCAATCTGGTTCACTAGTTTGTGAGCCATTCTACATGCCTGTTGTATGGAGGCAGGCTCGTGTGAACTTATATCTTCTTGGATTCTTTCCGGTAATCCTTTCACAAACGCGTCGATCTTCTCTTCCTCATCTTCGAATGCTCCCGGACACATTAGGCACAATTCTGTGAATCGTCTTTCATACGTGGTAATATCAAATCCTTGGGTTCGTAACCCTCTAAGTTCTGTCTTGAGCTTATTGACCTCGGTTCTGGGACGGTACTTCTCGTTCATCAAGTGCTTGAATGCTGACCACGGTAGTGCGTACGCATCGTCTTGTTCCACTTGCTCAAGATAGGTATTCCACCATGTTAACGCAGAACCTGTGAAGGTATGCGTAGCGTACTTCACTTTGTCCTCTTCAGTACACTTACTTATGGCAAACACCGATTCGACCTTCTCGGTCCACCGTTTCAATCCGATCGGTCCTTCGGTTCCATCAAATTCCAAAGGTTTGCAGGCAGTGAATTCTTTGTAGGTGCATCCTACACGATTTCCTGTACTGCTAGATCCAAGGTTATTGTTGGTATGTAGCGCAGCCTGTACTGCGGCTATGTTTAAAGCAAGAAAAGTACGGAATTCCTCTTCATTCATATTCACGGTGTGTCGAGTAGTCGGTGCCATTTCCTTCAAAATAGTTAAATGGAACAAGTTAATCATACAGAATATTAAGAGTAGTTAATAGTATTTCGTAGCATAATATGAACTCATTTATAAAAGCTTTTTCTTCATATTAGCGTTTTATAAGTTTAAATTCGGGTAGTACCTACCCGTTAAGTTCATACTTAGTAGCTAATATACAATTCAACTACTACAATTCTATATGAAAAACTGATTATAATAATATTTCGCGTTCAAACTTTTATACAATATTTTACAAACTTACAATACCGCTTATTTTACATAAAGCATGAAATATAGCACACAATAACTTCGATACAAGATAGTTGTGAAGATAATTCTAGCTAGTACACAAGTCGTTCAGCAAAGGCAATAAAGACACGTAATTCATACGTCCAGAAACAAGTCATGCATTCTGGTTTTACTAGGACTACTTCCCATCCTTGGTCTTGTGGAACATAACCGTTATGGTCATTGATAAGACAGCGTGTTGTAACGTCATCAAAGGGACGAGGGTTACGTAATGACCAACAGTCTCGTAATAACCTAAAAACCTCATTTCTTACCCCAATTACCGACTCCGTCACTTGTGGGAACGTTTTGTTTAATAGTTGTAGCCCGATGTTCTTGTTCTCACTTTGGTGAGAAGCGAACATTACTAACCCGTAAGCATAACATGCTTCTTTATGTTGCATGTTAGCCGCTTTTTCTAAATCACGAAGTCCTATATTCGGATATACTGAGTCAAAATAATTTCTTAACCCGTTGCGTAAAATAGCATTTGGGTTCCCCGCAATATATGCGTCAAAGTAAACACATCGTAACTTATGGATTTCCCAATGTGATATTCCCCATCTTCCGAACGAAAGTCTCTTATAAACCAATACATTCTTGGAACGTTCTTCGAATGTCTTACAAACTGATCTCGCCATAAATAGTTGTGCCGAAGAATTCTGGCCGACTCTAGACAAGATTTCATCAATCATGTCTCCGGGTAGGTCTCTTAAAATATTGGGTTGTCTATCCATTTTGTGTTTTTAAACTGTAAAATAGACAAGAGTTAGTTTCATAAAAAAATACTTATTAATACAAGCAATTTTTACATATATCATAAAGCATAAGAACACTATATTACATATATTACACCACACGAATACAACTATCTTATTCCGACTCGCTCGTTTCTTCTTCTTCGGTTTTGGTTCGTTTTGCCAAGTTTCTAGGGATATATGATGTTCCCCTAATACGAGCCGTCGTTGTCCACATTGGTTTAGAAAAACCTGGTGGTTTAGAGGTTCCCGGGTCATTGTTACAACTTAAGGACTTCGGGGGTTGACGATACATATAAAGTTCATCGGGGTTGGAATTAGATTTCTCTATTTTTATGCCCTTTCCCTTATTATTTTCTTTTGCCTTTTTAAATTCAGTTGGGGTAATTTCTATAACATCATCGGAATTCTCGTCGGAATCCGATTCATCGGAGAATTGGTAATCCTCCCAATATTTTGCTTCCTTGGCGGAAACACCATTGACCATAATTAACTTTGGTCGGTTGGTTGAGGATTTTCTTTTACTTAACCGTTTTATTATTTTCCCCACCGGTTCTATTTCTTCATCCGGTTCCGATTCTTCTTCCGGTTCCGATTCTTCTTCCGGTTCCGACTCTTCTTCCGGTTCCTCTTCGGGAACTTGTGAATCAGTCCACAAATCATTCCAATTTACATTTGACTCTTCATTATTATTAGGTGAGTCAATGGGACTTGTTCTAGAGGTAGACATCTATCACATAATATCAAACACGTTAAGAGATTAATATATCACATAATATTCATATGTTAAAAATATATAGTTTCCAACAAAAATGTTAAGCAATCATTTTTAAAGTAAACACGGTCGAAGTCCAGACTCACTAATGCATCCTAACAAACTCGATAAGACACACTAATGCAAATTTTCTGGTTCTCTAAGACCAACGCTCGGATACCAACTGAAATGTCCCGTTCTTATTGATTAAAAACGTTCCATATTAATTGATTTCGTTGCGAGGTTTTGACCTCTATATGAGACGTTTTTCAAAGACTGCATTCATTTTTAAAACAAACCATAACCTTTATTTCATAGATAAAGGTTTTAAAAAGCTTTACGTAGATTATCAAATAATGATAATCTAAAATATCCTGTTTACACACGACCATTACATAATGGTTTACAATACGAATATGTTACAACAAAATAAGTTTCTTGAATGCAGTTTTTACACAATATCAAACAAGCATGGACTCCAAATCTCGTCCTTATTTAAGTATGCGACAGCGGAAGCTCTTAATAATCACCTGAGAATAAACATGCTTAAAACGTCAACAAAAATGTTGGTGAGTTATAGGTTTAACCTATATATATCAAATCATAATAATAGACCACAAGATTTCATATTTCAATACACATCCCATACATAGAGATAAAAATCATTCATATGGTGAACACCTGGTAACCGACAATAACAAGATGCATATATAAGAATATCCCCATCATTCCGGGACACCCTTCGGATATGATATAAATTTCGAAGTACTAAAGCATCCGGTACTTTGGATGGGGTTTGTTAGGCCCAATAGATCTATCTTTAGGATTCGCGTCAATTAGGGTGTCTGTTCCCTAATTCTTAGATTACCAGACTTAATAAAAAGGGGCATATTCGATTTCGATAATTCAACCATAGAATGTAGTTTCACGTACTTGTGTCTATTTTGTAAATCATTTATAAAACCTGCATGTATTCTCATCCCAAAAATATTAGATTTTAAAAGTGGGACTATAACTCACTTTCACAGATTTTTACTTCGTCGGGAAGTAAGACTTGGCCACTGGTTGATTCACGAACCTATAACAATATATACATATATATCAAAGTATGTTCAAAATATATTTACAACACTTTTAATATATTTTGATGTTTTAAGTTTATTAAGTCAGCTGTCCTCGTTAGTAACCTACAACTAGTTGTCCACAGTTAGATGTACAGAAATAAATCGATAAATATTATCTTGAATCAATCCACGACCCAGTGTATACGTATCTCAGTATTGATCACAACTCAAACTATATATATTTTGGAATCAACCTCAACCCTGTATAGCTAACTCCAACATTCACATATAGAGTGTCTATGGTTGTTCCGAAATATATATAGATGTGTCGACATGATAGGTCGAAACATTGTATACGTGTCTATGGTATCTCAAGATTACATAATATACAATACAAGTTGATTAAGTTATGGTTGGAATAGATTTGTTACCAATTTTCACGTAGCTAAAATGAGAAAAATTATCCAATCTTGTTTTACCCATAACTTCTTCATTTTAAATCCGTTTTGAGTGAATCAAATTGCTATGGTTTCATATTGAACTCTATTTTATGAATCTAAACAGAAAAAGTATATTTTTATAGTCGGAAAAATAAGTTACAAGTCGTTTTTGTAAAGGTAGTCATTTCAGTCGAAAGAACGACGTCTAGATGACCATTTTAGAAAACATACTTCCACTTTGAGTTTAACCATAATTTTTGGATATAGTTTCATGTTCATAATAAAAATCATTTTCTCAGAATAACAAATTTTAAATCAAAGTTTATCATAGTTTTTAATTAACTAACCCAAAACAGCCCGCGGTGTTACTACGACGGCGTAAATCCGGTTTTACGGTGTTTTTCGTGTTTTCAGGTTTTAAATCATTAAGTTAGCATATCATATAGATATAGAACATGTGTTTAGTTGATTTTAAAAGTCAAGTTAGAAGGATTAACTTTTGTTTGCGAACAAGTTTAAAATTAACTAAACTATGTTCTAGTGATTACAAGTTTAAACCTTCGAATAAGATAGCTTTATATGTATGAATCGAATGATGTTATGAACATCACTACTACCTTAAGTTCCTTGGATAAACCTACTGGAAAAGAGAAAAATGGATCTAGCTTCAACGGATCCTTGGATGGCTCGAAGTTCTTGAAGCAGAATCATGACACGAAAACAAGTTTAAGTAAGATCATCACTTGAAATAAGATTGTTATAGTTATAGAAATTGAACCAAAGTTTGAATATGATTATTACCTTGTATTAGAATGATAACCTACTGTAAGAAACAAAGATTTCTTGAGGTTGAATGATCACCTTACAAGATTGGAAGTGAGCTAGCAAACTTGAAAGTATTCTTGATTTTATGAAACTAGAACTTTTGGAATTTATGAAGAACACTTAGAACTTGAAGATAGAACTTGAGAGAGATCAATTAGATGAATAAAATTGAAGAATGAAAGTGTTTGTAGGTGTTTTTGGTCGTTGGTGTATGGATTAGATATAAAGGATATGTAATTTTGTTTTCATGTAAATAAGTCATGAATGATTACTCATATTTTTGTAATTTTATGAGATATTTCATGCTAGTTGCCAAATGATGGTTCCCACATGTGTTAGGTGACTCACATGGGCTTCTAAGAGCTGATCATTGGAGTGTATATACCAATAGTACATACATCTAAAAGCTGTGTATTGTACGAGTACGAATACGGGTGCATACGAGTAGAATTGTTGATGAAACTGAACGAGGATGTAATTGTAAGCATTTTTGTTAAGTAGAAGTATTTTGATAAGTGTATTGAAGTCTTTCAAAAGTGTATAAATACATATTAAAACACTACATGTATATACATTTTAACTGAGTCGTTAAGTCATCGTTAGTCGTTACATGTAAGTGTTGTTTTGAAACCTTTAGGTTAACGATCTTGTTAAATGTTGTTAACCCAATGTTTATAATATCAAATGAGATTTTAAATTATTATATTATCATGATATTATCATGTATGAATATCTCTTAATATGATATATATACATTAAATGTCTTTACAACGATAATCGTTACATATATGTCTCGTTTAAAAATCATTAAGTTAGTAGTCTTGTTTTTACATATGTAGTTCATTGTTAATATACTTTATGATATGTTTTCTTATCATAGTATCATGTTAACTATATATATATATCCATATATATGTCATCATATAGTTTTTACAAGTTTTAACGTTCGTGAATCACCGATCAACTTGGGTGGTCAATTGTCTATATGAAACATATTTCAATTAATCAAGTCTTAACAAGTTTGATTGTTTAACATGTTGGAAACATTTAATCATGTAAATATCAATCTCAATTAATATATATAAACATGGAAAAGTTCGGGTCACTACAGTACCTACCCGTTAAATAAATTTCGTCCCGAAATTTTAAGCTGTTGAAGGTGTTGACGAATCTTCTAGAAATAGATGCGGGTATTTCTTCTTCATCTGATCTTCACGCTCCCAGGTGAACTCGGGTCCTCTACGAGCATTCCATCGAACCTTAACAATTGGTATCTTGTTTTGCTTAAGTCTTTTAACCTCACGATCCATTATTTCGACGGGTTCTTCGATGAATTGAAGTTTTTCATTGATTTGGATTTCATCTAACGGAATAGTGACATCTTCTTTAGCAAAACATTTCTTCAAATTCGAGACGTGGAAAGTGTTATGTACAGCCGCGAGTTGTTGAGGTAACTCAAGTCGGTAAGCTACTGGTCCGACACGATCAATAATCTTGAATGGTCCAATATACCTTGGATTTAATTTCCCTCGTTTACCAAATCGAACAACGCCTTTCCAAGGTGCAACTTTAAGCATGACCATCTCTTCAATTTCAAATTCTATATCTTTTCTTTTAATGTCAGCGTAGCTCTTTTGTCGATTTTGGGCGGTTTTCAACCGTTGTTGAATTTGGATGATCTTCTCGGTAGTTTCTTGTATGATCTCCGGACCCGTAATCTGTCTATCCCCCACTTCACTCCAACAAATCGGAGACCTGCACTTTCTACCATAAAGTGCTTCAAACGGTGCCATCTCAATGCTTGAATGGTAGCTGTTGTTGTAGGAAAATTCTGCTAACGGTAGATGTCGATCCCAACTGTTTCCAAAATCAATAACACATGCTCGTAGCATGTCTTCAAGCGTTTGTATCGTCCTTTCGCTCTGCCCATCAGTTTGTGGATGATAGGCAGTACTCATGTCTAGACGAGTTCCTAATGCTTGCTGTAATGTCTGCCAGAATCTTGAAATAAATCTGCCATCCCTATCAGAGATAATAGAGATTGGTATTCCATGTCTGGAGACGACTTCCTTCAAATACAGTCGTGCTAACTTCTCCATCTTGTCATCTTCTCTTATTGGCAGGAAGTGTGCTGATTTGGTGAGACGATCAACTATTACCCAAATAGTATCAAAACCACTTGCAGTCCTTGGTAATTTAGTGATGAAATCCATGGTAATGTTTTCCCATTTCCATTCCGGGATTTCGGGTTGTTGAAGTAGACCTGATGGTTTCTGATGCTCAGCTTTGACCTTAGAACACGTCAAACATTCTCCTACGTATTTAGCAACATCGGCTTTCATACCCGGCCACCAAAAATGTTTCTTGAGATCCTTGTACATCTTCCCCGTTCCAGGATGTATTGAGTATCTGGTTTTATGAGCTTCTCTAATTACCATTTCTCTCATATCTCTAAATTTTGGTACCCAAATCCTTTCAGCCCTATACCGGGTTCCGTCTTCCCGAATATTAAGATGCTTCTCCGATCCTTTGGGTATTTCATCCTTTAAATTTCCCTCTTTTAAAACTCCTTGTTGCGCCTCCTTTATTTGAGTAGTAATGTTATTATGAATCATTATATTCATAGATTTTACTCGAATGGGTTCTCTGTCCTTCCTGCTCAAGGCATCGGCTACCACATTTGCCTTCCCCGGGTGGTAACGAATCTCAAAGTCGTAATCATTCAATAATTCAATCCACCTACGCTGCCTCATATTCAGTTGTTTCTGATTAAATATGTGTTGAAGACTTTTGTGGTCGGTATATATAATACTTTTGACCCCATATAAGTAGTGCCTCCAAGTCTTTAATGCAAAAACAACCGTGCCTAATTCCAAATCATGCGTCGTATAATTTTGTTCATGAATCTTCAATTGTCTAGACGCATAAGCAATCACCTTCGTTCGTTGCATTAATACACAACCGAGACCTTGCTTTGATGCGTCACAATAAATCACAAAATCATCATTCCCTTCAGGCAATGACAATATAGGTGCCGTAGTTAGCTTTTTCTTCAATAACTGAAACGCTTTCTCTTGTTCATCATTCCATTCAAATTTCTTCCCTTTATGCGTTAATGCAGTCAAGGGTTTTGCTATTCTGGAAAAGTCTTGGATGAACCTTCTGTAGTAACCAGCTAGTCCTAAAAACTGGCGTATGTGTTTCGGAGTTTTCGGGGTTTCCCACTTTTCAACAGTTTCTATCTTTGCCGGATCCACCTTAATACCTTCTTTGTTCACTATGTGACCGAGGAATTGAACTTCTTCCAACCAAAATGCACACTTTGAAAACTTAGCGTACAATTCTTCCTTCCTCAATACTTCTAACACCTTTCTCAAATGTTCACCGTGTTCTTGGTCATTCTTTGAGTAAATAAGTATGTCATCAATGAAAACAATGACAAACTTGTCAAGGTATGGTCCACACACTCGGTTCATAAGGTCCATGAACACAGCTGGTGCATTAGTTAACCAAACGGCATGACCATAAACTCGTAATGACCGTAACGTGTTCTGAAAGCAGTCTTTGGAATATCATCTTCTTTCACCCGCATTTGATGATACCCGGAACGTAAGTCAATCTTTGAATAAACAGACGAGCCTTGTAGTTGATCAAATAAGTCATCGATTCTCGGTAGTGGGTAGCGGTTCTTGATGGTAAGTTTGTTCAACTCTCGGTAGTCGATACACAACCTGAATGTACCATCTTTCTTCTTGACAAACAAAACAGGAGCTCCCCACGGTGATGTGCTTGGTCGAATGAAACCATGCTCTAAAAGTTCTTGTAATTGGCTTTGTAGTTTTTTCATCTCGCTGGGTGCGAGTCTGTAAGGAGCACGAGCTATTGGTGCAGCTCCTGGTACAAGATCTATTTGAAATTCAACGGATCGATGTGGGGGTAATCCCGGTAATTCCTTCGGAAATACATCAGGAAATTCTTTTGCGACGGGAACATCATTGATGCTCTTTTCTTCAGTTTGTACTTTCTCGATGTGTGCTAGAACAGCATAGCAACCTTTTCTTATTAGTTTTTGTGCCTTCAAATTACTAATAAGATGTAGCTTCGTGTTGCCCTTTTCTCCGTACACCATTAAGGGTTTTCCTTTTTCTCGTATAATGCGAATTGCATTTTTGTAACAGACAATCTCTGCTTTCACTTCTTTCAACCAGTCCATACCGATTATCACATCAAAACTCCCTAACTCTACTGGTATCAAATCAATCTTAAATGTTTCGCTAACCAGTTTAATTTCTCGATTCCGACATATATTATCTGCTGAAATTAATTTACCATTTGCTAATTCGAGTAAAAATTTACTATCCAAAGGCGTCAATGGGCAACTTAATTTAGCACAAAAATCTCTACTCATATAGCTTCTATCCGCACCCGAATCAAATAAAACGTAAGCAGATTTATTGTCAATAAGAAACGTACCCGTAACAAGCTCCGGGTCTTCCTGTGCCTCTGCCGCATTAATATTGAAAACTCTTCCGCGACCTTGTCCATTCGTGTTCTCCTGGTTCGGGCAATTTCTAATAATGTGGCCCGGTTTTCCACATTTATAATAAACTACATTGGCATAGCTTGCTCCGACACTACTTGCTCCGCCATTACTCGTTCCGACACCATTTGTTCCTTTCGTTCTATTAACCCCTGGTCCGTAGACCTCACACTTCGCCGCGCTATGACCATTTCTTTTACACTTGTTGCAAAATTTGGTGCAGAACCCCGAGTGATACTTTTCACACCTTTGGCATAGCTGCTTCTGATCGTTGTTGTTGTTGTTGCGGTTATTATTGTTGTTGGAATGATTGTTGTAGTTGCTGTTGTTGTTGTTGTTGTTGTTGTTGTTGTTGTTGTTGTTGTTGTTGGGCCGTTTGTTGTAGTTGCGATTGATGTTGCCATTGTTGGGATAATTGTTGCGATTGCTGTTGTTGTTGTATTGGTGATTCTTATCACCATTTTCCTCCCACTTTCTTTTGACTTGCTTCACATTGGCCTCTTCAGCAGTCTGTTCTTTAATTCTTTCTTCAATCTGGTTCACTAGTTTGTGAGCCATTCTACATGCCTGTTGTATGGAGGCAGGCTCGTGTGAACTTATATCTTCTTGGATTCTTTCCGGTAATCCTTTCACAAACGCGTCGATCTTCTCTTCCTCATCTTCGAATGCTCCCGGACACAATAGGCACAATTCTGTGAATCGTCTTTCATACGTGGTAATATCAAATCCTTGGGTTCGTAACCCTCTAAGTTCTGTCTTGAGCTTATTGACCTCGGTTATGGGACGGTACTTCTCGTTCATCAAGTGCTTGAATGCTGACCACGGTAGTGCGTACGCATCGTCTTGTCCCACTTGCTCAAGATAGGTATTCCACCATGTTAACGCAGAACCTGTGAAGGTATGCGTAGCGTACTTCACTTTGTCCTCTTCAGTACACTTACTTATGGCAAACACCGATTCGACCTTCTCGGTCCACCGTTTCAATCCGATCGGTCCTTCGGTTCCATCAAATTCCAAAGGTTTGCAGGCAGTGAATTCTTTGTAGGTGCATCCTACACGATTTCCTGTACTGCTAGATCCAAGGTTATTGTTGGTATGTAGCGCAGCCTGTACTGCAGCTATGTTTGAAGCAAGAAAAGTACGGAATTCCTCTTCATTCATATTCACGGTGTGTCGAGTAGTCGGTGCCATTTCCTTCAAAATAGTTAAATGGAACAAGTTAATCATACAGAATATTAAGAGTAGTTAATAGTATTTCGTAGCATAATATGAACTCATTTATAAAAGCTTTTTCTTCATATTAGCGTTTTATAAGTTTAAATTCGGGTAGTACCTACCCGTTAAGTTCATACTTAGTAGCTAATATACAATTCAACTACTACAATTCTATATGAAAAACTGATTATAATAATATTTCGCGTTCAAACTTTTATACAATATTTTACAAACTTACAATACCGCTTATTTTACATAAAGCATGAAATATAGCACACAATAACTTCGATACAAGATAGTTGTGAAGATAATTCTAGCTAGTACACAAGTCGTTCAGCAAAGGCAATAAAGACACGTAATTCATACGTCCAGAAACAAGTCATGCATTCTGGTTTTACTAGGACTACTTCCCATCCTTGGTCTTGTGGAACATAACCGTTATGGTCATTGATAAGACAGCGTGTTGTAACGTCATCAAAGGGACGAGGGTTACGTAATGACCAACAGTCTCGTAATAACCTAAAAACCTCATTTCTTACCCCAATTACCGACTCCGTCACTTGTGGGAACGTTTTGTTTAATAGTTGTAGCCCGATGTTCTTGTTCTCACTTTGGTGAGAAGCGAACATTACTAACCCGTAAGCATAACATGCTTCTTTATGTTGCATGTTAGCCGCTTTTTCTAAATCACGAAGTCCTATATTCGGATATACTGAGTCAAAATAATTTCTTAACCCGTTGCGTAAAATAGCATTTGGGTTCCCCGCAATATATGCGTCAAAGTAAACACATCGTAACTTATGGATTTCCCAATGTGATATTCCCCATCTTTCGAACGAAAGTCTCTTATAAACCAAGACATTCTTGGAACGTTCTTCGAATGTCTTACAAACTGATCTCGCCATAAATAGTTGTGCCGAAGAATTCTGGCCGACTCTAGACAAGATTTCATCAATCATGTCTCCGGGTAGGTCTCTTAAAATATTGGGTTGTCTATCCATTTTGTGTTTTTAAACTGTAAAATAGACAAGAGTTAGTTTCATAAAAAAATACTTATTAATACAAGCAATTTTTACATATATCATAAAGCATAAGAACACTATATTACATATATTACACCACACGAATACAACTATCTTATTCCGACTCGCTCGTTTCTTCTTCTTCGGTTTTGGTTCGTTTTGCCAAGTTTCTAGGGATATATGATGTTCCCCTAATACGAGCCGTCGTTGTCCACATTGGTTTAGAAAAACCTGGTGGTTTAGAGGTTCCCGGGTCATTGTTACAACTTAAGGACTTCGGGGGTTGACGATACATATAAAGTTCATCGGGGTTGGAATTAGATTTCTCTATTTTTATGCCCTTTCCCTTATTATTTTCTTTTGCCTTTTTAAATTCAGTTGGGGTAATTTCTATAACATCATCGGAATTCTCGTCGGAATCCGATTCATCGGAGAATTGGTAATCCTCCCAATATTTTGCTTCCTTGGCGGAAACACCATTGACCATAATTAACTTTGGTCGGTTGGTTGAGGATTTTCTTTTACTTAACCGTTTTATTATTTTCCCCACCGGTTCTATTTCTTCATCCGGTTCCGATTCTTCTTCCGGTTCCGATTCTTCTTCCGGTTCCGACTCTTCTTCCGGTTCCTCTTCGGGAACTTGTGAATCAGTCCACAAATCATTCCAATTTACATTTGACTCTTCATTATTATTAGGTGAGTCAATGGGACTTATTCTAGAGGTAGACATCTATCACATAATATCAAACACGTTAAGAGATTAATATATCACATAATATTCATATGTTAAAAATATATAGTTTTCAACAAAAATGTTAAGCAATCATTTTTAAAGAAAACACGGTCGAAGTCCAGACTCACTAATGCATCCTAACAAACTCGATAAGACACACTAATGCAAATTTTCTGGTTCTCTAAGACCAACGCTCGGATACCAACTGAAATGTCCCGTTCTTATTGATTAAAAACGTTCCATATTAATTGATTTCGTTGCGAGGTTTTGACCTCTATATGAGACGTTTTTCAAAGACTGCATTCATTTTTAAAACAAACCATAACCTTTATTTCATAGATAAAGGTTTTAAAAAGCTTTACGTAGATTATCAAATAATGATAATCTAAAATATCCTGTTTACACACGACCATTACATAATGGTTTACAATACGAATATGTTACAACAAAATAAGTTTCTTGAATGCAGTTTTTACACAATATCAAACAAGCATGGACTCCAAATCTCGTCCTTATTTAAGTATGCGACAGCGGAAGCTCTTAATAATCACCTGAGAATAAACATGCTTAAAACGTCAACAAAAATGTTGGTGAGTTATAGGTTTAACCTATATATATCAAATCATAATAATAGACCACAAGATTTCATATTTCAATACACATCCCATACATAGAGATAAAAATCATTCATATGGTGAACACCTGGTAACCGACAATAACAAGATGCATATATAAGAATATCCCCATCATTCCGGGACACCCTTCGGATATGATATAAATTTCGAAGTACTAAAGCATCCGGTACTTTGGATGGGGTTTGTTAGGCCCAATAGATCTATCTTTAGGATTCGCGTCAATTAGGGTGTCTGTTCCCTAATTCTTAGATTACCAGACTTAATAAAAAGGGGCATATTCGATTTCGATAATTCAACCATAGAATGTAGTTTCACGTACTTGTGTCTATTTTGTAAATCATTTATAAAACCTGCATGTATTCTCATCCCAAAAATATTAGATTTTAAAAGTGGGACTATAACTCACTTTCACAGATTTTTACTTCGTCGGGAAGTAAGACTTGGCCACTGGTTGATTCACGAACCTATAACAATATATACATATATATCAAAGTATGTTCAAAATATATTTACAACACTTTTAATATATTTTGATGTTTTAAGTTTATTAAGTCAGCTGTCCTCGTTAGTAACCTACAACTAGTTGTCCACAGTTAGATGTACAGAAATAAATCGATAAATATTATCTTGAATCAATCCACGACCCAGTGTATACGTATCTCAGTATTGATCACAACTCAAACTATATATATTTTGGAATCAACCTCAACCCTGTATAGCTAACTCCAACATTCACATATAGAGTGTCTATGGTTGTTCCGAAATATATATAGATGTGTCGACATGATAGGTCGAAACATTGTATACGTGTCTATGGTATCTCAAGATTACATAATATACAATACAAGTTGATTAAGTTATGGTTGGAATAGATTTGTTACCAATTTTCACGTAGCTAAAATGAGAAAAATTATCCAATCTTGTTTTACCCATAACTTCTTCATTTTAAATCCGTTTTGAGTGAATCAAATTGCTATGGTTTCATATTGAACTCTATTTTATGAATCTAAACAGAAAAAGTATAGGTTTATAGTCGGAAAAATAAGTTACAAGTCGTTTTTGTAAAGGTAGTCATTTCAGTCGAAAGAACGACGTCTAGATGACCATTTTAGAAAACATACTTTCACTTTGAGTTTAACCATAATTTTTGGATATAGTTTCATGTTCATAATAAAAATCATTTTCTCAGAATAACAACTTTTAAATCAAAGTTTATCATAGTTTTTAATTAACTAACCCAAAACAGCCCGCGGTGTTACTACGACGGCGTAAATCCGGTTTTACGGTGTTTTTCGTGTTTTCAGGTTTTAAATCATTAAGTTAGCATATCATATAGATATAGAACATGTGTTTAGTTGATTTTAAAAGTCAAGTTAGAAGGATTAACTTTTGTTTGCGAACAAGTTTAAAATTAACTAAACTATGTTCTAGTGATTACAAGTTTAAACCTTCGAATAAGATAGCTTTATATGTATGAATCGAATGATGTTATGAACATCATTACTACCTTAAGTTCCTTGGATAAACCTACTGGAAAAGAGAAAAATGGATCTAGCTTCAACGGATCCTTGGATGGCTCGAAGTTCTTGAAGCAGAATCATGACACGAAAACAAGTTTAAGTAAGATCATCACTTGAAATAAGATTGTTATAGTTATAGAAATTGAACCAAAGTTTGAATATGATTATTACCTTGTATTAGAATGATAACCTACTGTAAGAAACAAAGATTTCTTGAGGTTGAATGATCACCTTACAAGATTGGAAGTGAGCTAGCAAACTTGAAAGTATTCTTGATTTTATGAAACTATAACTTTTGGAATTTATGAAGAACACTTAGAACTTGAAGATAGAACTTGAGAGAGATCAATTAGATGAAGAAAATTGAAGAATGAAAGTGTTTGTAGGTGTTTTTGGTCGTTGGTGTATGGATTAGATATAAAGGATATGTAATTTTGTTTTCATGTAAATAAGTCATGAATGATTACTCATATTTTTGTAATTTTATGAGATATTTCATGCTAGTTGCCAAATGATGGTTACCACATGTGTTAGGTGACTCACATGGGCTGCTAAGAGCTGATCATTGGAGTGTATATACCAATAGTACATACATCTAAAAGCTGTGTATTGTACGAGTACGAATACGGGTGCATACGAGTAGAATTGTTGATGAAACTGAACGAGGATGTAATTGTAAGCATTTTTGTTAAGTAGAAGTATTTTGATAAGTGTATTGAAGTCTTTCAAAAGTGTATAAATACATATTAAAACACTACATGTATATACATTTTAACTGAGTCGTTAAGTCATCGTTAGTCGTTACATGTAAGTGTTGTTTTGAAACCTTTAGGTTAACGATCTTGTTAAATGTTGTTAACCCAATGTTTATAATATCAAATGAGATTTTAAATTATTATATTATCATGATATTATCATGTATGAATATCTCTTAATATGATATATATACATTAAATGTCTTTACAACGATAATCGTTACATATATGTCTCGTTTAAAAATCATTAAGTTAGTAGTCTTGTTTTTACATATGTAGTTCATTGTTAATATACTTTATGATATGTTTTCTTATCATAGTATCATGTTAACTATATATATATATCCATATATATGTCATCATATAGTTTTTACAAGTTTTAACGTTCGTGAATCACCGATCAACTTGGGTGGTCAATTGTCTATATGAAACATATTTCAATTAATCAAGTCTTAACAAGTTTGATTGTTTAACATGTTAGAAATATTTAATCATGTAAATATCAATCTCAATTAATATATATAAACATGGAAAAGTTCGGGTCACTACAACGCCCAATTGTAAATCTTTATATTAACATTAACAAACTTTCATTTAGTTAAACAAATATAAAGCCCATTAATAGCCCATAGTCTAATTTCCACAAGTGTCGTTCTTTTGTCCAAACCCCAATTATGGTAGAAAGCCCAATTACCCAATTTTAGTAATTAGCCCAACATCATGATTACTTCGTTTTAAATAAGCATAATAATAACTTAGCTACGATACATTAATATAAAAAGGTTGAACATAACTTACAATGATTAAAAATTGCGTAGCGTTACACGGACAGAATTTCGACTTACACCCTTACAACATTCGCTAACATACCCTTATTATTAGAATTAAAATTAAAATTAAAATATAAATTATATATATATATATATAAATTTTACGTATGATAAAAGAAGAAAAAGATATTAATTGTGATCAGAATTCGGTTGGCTTTATAGGGAATTTCGATTTTTGGGGCTCCGCGACTCGCGGTGAATTTTGCCTTCAAACTCCGCGAGTCGCGGAGTTTGAGATTCCAGCTCACACTTTGGAGTCTTTCTCTGCCGACGGTTTATTTATAAATATAATATATATATAATTAATATAATTAATTATATATTATATTATATTTATATACATAGTTAACTTGTAATTTTTAGTCCGTTGCGTCGAGCGTTGAGAGTTGACTCTGGTCCTGGTTCCGGATTTTCGAACGTCCTTGCGTACAATTTTATATTTTGTACTTTGCGTTTTGAATCTTGTACTCTTGTAATTTCGAGACGTTTCTTATCAATAATTGGAACCTCTTTGATTGTCTTTTGTTCTTTTGAGCTTTTTGGTCGTTTGCGTCTTCAATTCGTCGAATCTGTCTTTTGTCTTCACCTTTTATTATTTAAACGAATATCACTTGTAAATAGAACAATTGCAACTAAAAGCTTGTCTTTCTTGAGGAATAATGCTATGAAATATATGTTCGTTTTTAGCATTATCAATGACCCGGGAATTTCCGACCAAATTTAAACTTTAATCTTTATATGTTTCCGACACGATAAGCAAAGTCTGTAATGTTGAGTCTCGAAAACTTTGAAATTTATATTCATGTAATCAATTACCCTTTATCTGTGCTCGACGATTCACGAACAAATGCGTGTAAGTAAATATAAAAATAAATATATAGAAATAAATATAAGTGTATATATAATTATAAATTAATAAAGTACACTTTAAGAATGAAAATAATAATTAAATTAATATTAGAATGAATATATAAAGATATGATATTATATATATATATATATATATATATATATATATATATATATATATATATATATATATATATGGATGCTATACATAAGTAATAAAATATAAAGTTAAAATATTATATGTAATTACAAGACAAAGTATAAATAATATATTAGGATCATTATTCTCATTAATGTTAATATCTGTATTATTAAGATTATTAATATAAATGAAATTGAATATGAGAATTTTATTCTTATTATTATCATTAACAATATTAATAGTATTAAAAATAGTGTTATTAATAAATTTATTGATATTATTGTTAATATCATTATAACTAATAATATAATTTTAATGTTAGATATTATGATTAGTATTATTATTAAGATATTATTATTAAGAATTATTATTATGAATTAATATCATTATCATTATTTTATTATTAGAAAATAACACAATCTATTGTTTTTATCATTTATAAATAAGTATATTCTATTATTATTATTAGTGTTTCTATTTTTTTATTTATTTATTTGTATTATTAATATATTATTAATTTTATTACCATTTATAATATTAAGTATAATATCAACACAATTATATAAACAGATTACTTATAATATGTGATGACAGAAAATTATATAAAAAAAAGAAAAAAACGGTTATATATATATACCTATACAGCTTTACGTGTATATCTAAAAATGTATATATATGTAGATACAATTTATACAAATTATGAATAACCAGATATATATATAAAGAATCTGTTTCACGTCATGATCAACCCATAACCACTTTTGTTTCTGTCTCTGAAATAGTTAACTGTCTAAATCGATCGTACCAATTAGTGCTAAACCCATATGAACCAAGCCAAAATCTATTGCAAGTTCATATCAGCTTTATTTTTGTTATGAATTTATTCATTCTTTTTTGTCCAGTTAATAAAGGCTATCGACCAAGTCTCATTACAAAACAATCGATATCATTATCACCAATACAAATAACTTTTATTACCCATCGTGATCAGGCTTTATTGATCCTTATTTCTTTCTCCTGTCTTCACCTCTTGCTTGAGTATCCTATCGACTCCTTCAATTGAATATAACAATCGATCAACCCATATCACCTTGGAGGGAATGCCACATTCTTCTTCTTCTTCAACTAGTAGACAACCGCCACCCTTCTCCTTCTATTATTGATTCGGCCAACTAAACAACCACCACCTCCTGCATCCACTACTATTGATGTTACTGCTATATTATTTTGCTAGTGAATTACTATTACTCAACTCGCTACAATTACTGCTATGATGTTGATTATTTCTGTTTCTTTTTATTACCGGAACACCCCACCACCATAAAATCACTTGGTTCTACTACCAACACTCTAGTTGATCATCAACAAGTCCTTTTGTTGCTACCACTAAGGCTCGTAGGCTCTTGTTTCTGACCAAAAGTAACCACAACCATCACTAAAACAACTTGCTATTCATTACTGTTATTAACGGGCTGTTTTACTCTATCCTGTTTGAAACCACACGACCACCAGGAGTGAAACATATGTTTTCTGTTTACAGCTACGTTATTGCTACTGGCACATCTTTCGTTGAACCACAAACACCACAGCAACCCTTTGATTTAACCACCAATAACTGATGCTAATTAACGGCTACTGCAGCTGTTATACTTCTGTCTTTATATCTGTTTCAAACGATCAATCTATGATGAACACCACCATTTTTCTGCTGCGTTTATCCTTGGTTTCAAGCAAAAAAATATATATATATAGAAAGATGATGAGTTGTGGTACAAAGAGAAGATGAGCTGTGATAGTAATATAATGATGGAAGAATGAGTTGGTGATTTAAAAACACATAAGAGGATATTGATTGATGCTAAATAATGATGATGGACGGTTGTTTTTTTTTTGCTTTTGGTCAACAAACCCTAATCAAGCTAGCCCCATGATGTGCTTTTAGGAAAGTCTATTTTGGTGATTGAAACCTCATGGACCGATTTATTTCTTGGGCTAAATAATAGTTGGACTTAGATGATATGGTTTAATGGATAGAGATATGATAATGATGGTGGAATTAGGAAATTGAAAACAGTCGAGTACTGGGTAAAACAAGTTAATCCGTAATTAAAACAGAAAGGAGGTAATGGAGGGACGGTTAAGAGTATTGGTGGTGAGCAAGAGGTCTTGGGTTCGAGTCCCGTTAGGGGCATTCTTTTTACAAAAAGCCTTATAAAAGGGTATACTCTTTATTCTTACTCTTTTTATTATCATTACTATTATTATTGTCATTATTATTATTATTGTTAGTAATATTACTACTATTATAACTAGTATTACAATTATTAGTACAAGTATTAAAAATGTTATTATTATTATGATTATTATTAAGTATGAGTGTTATTATTATTATTAATATTAAGCATTATGAATATCATCACTATTATTATCATTAATCTAAGTATTATTATTATTATTATTATTATTATTATTATTATTATTATTATTATTATTATTATTATTATTGTTACTAGTATTAAGTATTATTAGTATTAATTTATAATTTCTAGTAATAATATTACTATCATTAATATTACTAATATTATACTGTTTGTATTATTATTAATATGATGATTTAAATCTCTAATAAAACTATAATTATTATTAAACTTACTACTATTATTAAAAATATTATTTTTGCTTAAATTATCATCTTTACTTTATAATAATTAGTAAAACTACCATTTTATCATTTTTATTATTATTATCATAATTAGCATTATTATTAATCATTATTAGTGTTAGGTATTATTATCAAGATTTTTATATATTATTAACCTTTTCTTTGTTAACAATACTACTAGTATCATTATTATTATTATTACAACTATATTATTATTACTATCAATATTACTATTAATATTATTAATATGATTACAATAATAGATAATCATATAAAAATATACTTAATAAGACTATATTAAAAATTTTCTTTATATAAAGTATATAAAATAAATATTAAGTTATTAACGAAGCACATAACTTATTAAGATAATAATTATAAATGTTTGACGCAATAGACACAAGTACCTTAACTGTATTCTATGAAAGAATTATCTGGGATTGGAGTTGATTATTATGACACGCATTAGCCTCCGGTTTCCGTTAGAGCGTATGAGCTCCCGAGCCGGGTGGATGGTTTATTATTTATGACATTTTGGCACCAGTTGGCCTATATTTTATAAACATGTGTTCAGCCGTGGGGTGTAAAGACCGGCACAGAGGTTCTATATTTTGAAGGCACATGTATTCAGCCGTGGGGTGAAAGACCGGCACAGATGGTTACTATTATATTATGAATCCTCACCAGGTGTTCTTCATATGAAAGATATTTTTTGTGCAGTTGGAATGGGACTTCTGCACATTTTATAATATTTAAAATCTTGTGGTCTATTAAAATGATGAAAATGAAATGATTACTATAAACTAATGAACTCACCAACCTTTTGGTTGACACTTGAAAGCATGTTTATTCTCAGGTTTGAAAGAAATCTTCCGCTGTGCATTAGCTCATTTTAAGGATATTACTTGGAGTCATTCATGACATATTTCAAAAGACGTTGCATTCGAGTCATTGAAGTTCATTAGAGATTATTAAGTAAATGACGGATTAGGTCATTTATAGTTTGGATATTATGAAATGGTATGCATACCTGTCAACTTTCGATGAAATGAAAGGTTTTCTTTTAAAAATGAATGAAATGTTTGTAAAATGTATCATATAGAGGTCAAATACCTCGCGATGTAATCAAATGTAATGTTCTCGTCCATATGGATTTGGTCGGGGCATCACAACTTATCGGGATTGTGCTTCTGATAGGAGTCGAAATCTTTATCATCATGCAAGATTGAAACACGAATAGGTGATTTTAAAACTTGGGTTGTATCATTACGATTGAAACTGTTCTGATCAGGGGTAGCAGAATTGGGCCTTGTTGTATCATTTTCCTTAATCTCTTGATCCAGTGGGCTAGAGCAATCGGTAATGGGCTGAGATTTCATATGTGGTGTCGGTAAGACAGTTTCATTAATTTGTGAATATGGGCTGTAAGTATCGGAATTTGTGTGAGGCTGTGGGTTATCAGAAGGCCTTGTAAAGGCAGAGTCAATGTGGATAGGAGTTAAGGTTTTGGTATTAATTTTATGTGGGTTAAAATCAGGAACTGGCAGTGGCAAATTATCATTTGATGAGCACGATATCTTTTCTGGGCAGTTGGTTTTAGCGACTGTATTGGGGTTGGTGAGGTTTGGAGTATGAATATTGGAGGTATCATTACAATTGATAGAACTTGAATTATTGGGTGATTGATGAGGTTGACTACAAGTGTTATTATCAAAATGTATGGTATCCATATGTTTGGAGGAGTTGGGTGAGGTTTGTTTTACGGGTGAGGAATTGGGTGGGTTAGCCGCGTGTGATTGATCGGGTATATGATTATTATCTTACGTGATCTTTTCATCGTTACCTTCAACTCGATTTTCACAATCTAAGTGAGATTCTTCATCAGAAATATGACCATCCGAGAGACTTTCATCATCCCAATTAGAAGAGTTATCGATATCACCATATGGATTAAACATGGAAAAGTTTTGGACTTCAGAAATATAAACCTTTGTTTGATTAATATCCCCAGGGTTAACAAATGCTTGGCCGTTTATCGGTGCAAAGTTATTTGTTTTGACAATAACCGAGCCGTGGGATAGGTCTTGGTTGTTTTCATTAGTAATAGAACAATTAAATGTTTCAATTACCTCACCCCAATTTTTTGCGATGTCAACGAAAGTGGACTCAAGCCAACAGGTAATAGGAACCCCAAATATGTTAACATAGGCGAGTCTACCGGAGGTTTTATAAACTTCGGGGTCCCATGGAGTAATATCCTCAAGCCATTTCCATAATGGGTGATGTGACGATCGCTCCAAATCCATATGGACGAACACGTCATTCATTGATTTCATTGCGAGGTATTTGACCTCTATATGATACGTTTTGTAAACATTGCATTCTTTTGAAAAGGCACACCATAAATGAATATTTAAATCAAAGGTTTTCTACATCTGATGATTTCTACATATAGAAAATCACCATAAATAATAGTTTACAACAGTATTTCTGTTGACAATGCAGTCAAAATAAGATACATGGTGATGATTTGGTGAATGCAACGTCTCCTTGAAAAATATGTCATGTAAGACTCCATGCACATAGCTTGTTTAACATCTAAGCAAACAGCGGAAGACTTCTAGAAAACCTGAGAATAAACATGCTAACAAGTGTCAACACAAAGGTTGGTGAGTTCATAGTTTTAGTGTTTCGCATAATCTGTATATAAAAGTGGATCACAAGATTTCAGTTGTTTCATCCAGAAACATTTATCAATAGATTCTACATAACAGAGCACCCTGGTAACTAAACTTTAACGTTATAATGATAAATACCCCATTCGTTTTAATACACGCAAACCAACGTGTCCTAAACTCAAATAACACACGTCCGTTAAAAGGCTAGCGCTCTAGCTCGGACGGGGATGTCAAGCCCTATGGATCCATATACTGTTATTCGCGCCCACCAGTCCATATCCTATGTATTGGCAGCTACTAGTTACCAAAGCTAAGGGATTTTCGGTTCAAACTCAGTGTATAATTAAGTATGTACTTGTATCCATTGCGTTTAAAATAAATTGCATGTATTCTCAGCCCAAAAATATATATTGCAAAAGCAATTAAAAAGGGAACATATGAAACTCACACAAAATCAGTTTTAGTATTTGTATCCATTTAGTAAAACAGATATAAAAGCATTGCATGTATTCTCAGCCCAAAAATGTAAAGAGTAAAAGGGATCATATGAAACTCACACATATAAATATTGTAAAACAGTTAATAAAGCATTTGCATGTATTCTCAGCCCAAAAATGTAATGAGTAAAAAGGGATCATATGAAACTCACCTTAGCAGTATATAAAGTTGTTCACCAAAATGTGATCGAAACACGGATTACCAAATAACCGTAGATCTCAACCTAGAGAACATATGTTGGTCAATAAATATCTATCAAGCTAGGTCAGGTCATAGTGTATCACAATCCTAATGCTCGATATTGACATACAAAAGTTATCCAATGTTGTTTCAAAAAGTCAATTTTGACAATAGTTTAACAAAACGAGACGTACCTTATATAAGGATTCATTTACTCGGTTGGTAATATTCAAAAATCCAATTTATCAATCTAGTAAACAAGTTGTTTAAATCTTAATTGTAGATTCAAAAGTAATTTCAATTAACTTCAATCATAATTCAGTTGATCATATCTTTTAATCCGTTCATCGAAACTATCCGGTGTCTAAATGAAAAGTTACTGATTTTTCGCCAGCTTTCCAAAAACATGTATATCATATACCTTTTACCAGTAATATTTGTATTTAATTCGGGATTCATTATAAACTGTTTAACGATAAAATTTAGCATACAAACATGTATAAATATATATACTCGAGCACTAGACATGTATACACTATTAATATATAAAAGATAAAATCTGAGTGCTTACGTATCAGTATTGAGATTCAATATTGTAGGAAAGTATGTAGACGTAACGGAGATGATAAACACTAGATTTGATTCACAAATATACCCCCGAACATTACCCATAACCTCCTTGGCAATAACCCATAATTTCCTTAGCTCTATCCCGCTTGAAAACCATTTTGAAAGTGACACGCTCATAACCTCGTCGTAGTATTTTATGTATAATACTAATTAATAATATTAATCTTAATAATAATAATAATAATAATAATAATAATAATAATAATAATAATAATAAATAATATAAATATTAATAATACAGAGATAGATAGTAGATATGTGTGCTGAAATGAAATGAAATCTCTCGAATTTATAGATGTGGCCTGGAAATGACTGCCATGCGATCGCATGGCTTTACAGCCCATTTCCCATGCGATCGCATGGGTTGGGTTTACAGCTCACAATGTTTTGGCCTCTAGCTTGTCGACATATTTTAATATAATATATATAATTTATTTAATTTAAATAATTAATTATATATTATATTAAATTCACATGCATAGTTGACTTGTAATTTTCGTTCCGACAAGTCGTACGTCGTCACTCGACTTATGTCCCGGTTCCGGTTTTTCGAACGTCCTATCGTATACTGAGAAAACTTGTACTTTACGTTTCGTGAATCGTACCTTTGTCAAAATATAGTCTTAAATCATCCATAAGCTATACCACTCGAGGTATAACTTATATATTTGAGTGTTTTGGTCATTTACTTCTATAAATCATCGTATCGCTATTTGTTAACATATAATACATATATTTTCATTTTGAAATAGTGTTTTACTGTAGCAAAGTTACTGTAGCAAAGTCAATTTCACTGTAGCAAATAGTGATTTTTGAAAACACTATAGCATTTTGGGTACTGTAGCAATTTGAAAATACTGTAGCAAATTAGTATTTTACTGGTTCATCTTAAACATAAATCAGTTTTTAAATACACATTGCAAGTTATTTATGAATAATTAATATTCCAATTTATATATATATATATATATATATATCTATTTTCAAATAGATGTTCATGAATCGTTGGTCAATAGTCAAAGGTTAACTGAATATATAACATTAGTTCAAAAATTTTGAGAATCAATATTACAGACTTTGCTTATCGTGTCGGAAATGTTAATAATACAAAGATTAAGTTTAAATTTGATCAGAAATTTTCGGGTCATCACAGGTGATCCGAGCTGTTAATCAAATCAAGGGGCGGATCAGATTCCTCAAATATAAGCATTAGGTCATGTCCGCCTAAGTATTTGATAGTGAAGCCACTAAGATTTTCACTTTCACAAATTTCACTAAAATATTCTAGATATTCAAGGTCTTTGACCTTAGCAATAACAGCTTGTCCAAGGGTTTGAATAAGTTCATCATTAGAATTTACCTTGATCGTAGGGATAATGTTGTTTGATGCATGTTTGTTGAGGATCACGTCTTTGAACATCCTTTCGTCCACAGGTGAAGAAAAAGCAGCCTAAACATTATTTCGATGGCCAGAAGACGAATTGTTTTGTTGTGCAGCTTGCTTCTTCCCTACAAATTCGTGTGCCTTGTAAACTTTAAGAAGATTTTCACCAGCCACGATGAGGCTAAGTCTCCTATCCAAAGATTCCTTATGATATTCGGGGACGTCTAAAAACCTAACAAAGCCAAATTTTCTTCCACTCTTTAAGGTCTTCTTGGGTATGTAAACCTCATGAATATTACCATATTTTTTGAAAACATCCCAGAAATCAATAGAGCTACAATTATCAGGAAAGTTATGGAAGAGATAGGATGTAATTCTAGTTTTGTCAATCGGCAGTGGTATGTTGTTTGAAGCGGGTTTGGTTGAATTTGAATTAGGGTTTCCAAAACGTTTGATAAGATTAATGGTAGACTCACGGTGTTTGAAATTATTGTAGATCTGATTATAAGATGAATTTAACTTTGTAGAAAATGGATTAGGATGTGGTATGGATCGAGCATGGTGTGTTGGTTTTTGCAGGTTGTTAGTTTTAGGGCTAGGGTTTTTTGGCGATGAGTGATTCTTATTACGATCTACTTTAACCCAAACTCCCTCATTGATCGGGCGATAATTGATATGTTGGTTGCCGGTGACAATTGAAGGTTTCTGATGAGTCTGGTTATTCAAGGATTTAGGGGTGAAAGGTGAACATGGGATGTGAGACATGGTGAGAGTAGAAATAGAGACAATAATACGAATGAGAAAATATCAGTAAACAGAAAAGATTGAAACAAAAAGATTGCAGGTTGAACAATAAAAGATTGCAGGTTGAACAAATTAGGGTTACTGATCTATGAAGATGAAACGGCTAGATGAGAGAGCGTGAGACATGGAGAGAGCGTAAGTCAATGTATTAATGAATGATTCATACTTTGATATTAATGTGCATCAAGTCCCCAACTTCATTACTGTGAAGACCCGTCCTAATCCATCCGGACGAAGTCCATATCGATTATAAACGATTCACAACAGTTGATTACATCGCGAGGTACTTGACCTCTATATGATACATTTTACAAACATTGCATTCGTTTTTGAAAAGACAATCTTTCATTACATCGAAAGTTGACAACATGCATACCATTTCGTAATATATTTTACTATAATTGACTTAATAATAATCTTGATGAACTCAACGACTCGAATGCAACATCTTTTGAAATATGTCATGAATAACTCCAAGTAATATCTCTAAGATGAGCAAATGCATAGGAAGATTTCTTTTGTACCTGAGAATAAACATGCTTTAAAGTATCAACCAAAGGTTGGTGAGTTCATTAGTTTAATATAAATAATCATTTCATAATTTTAATAGACCACAAGATTTCATATTTCCATTTCTCATAAACATACGTCCCATGCATAGAGACAAAAATATCATTCATATGGATTGAACACCTGGTAACCAACATTCACAATATGCATATAAGAATATCCCCATCATTCCGGGATCCTCCTTCGGACATGATATAAATTTCGAAGTACTAAAGCATCCGGTACTTTGGATGGGGCTTGTTGGGCCCGATAGATCTATCTTTAGAGTTCGCGTCAATTAGGGTGTCTGTTCCCTAATTCTTAGATTACCAGACTTAATAAAAAGGGGCATATTTGATTTCGATCATTCAACCATAGAATGTAGTTTCACGTACTTGTGTCTATTTCGTAAAACAGTTATAAAAAACAGCGCATGTATTCTCAGTCCCAAAAATATATATTGCGAAAGCATTTAAAAAGGGAGTAATGAAACTCACGCATATAAATATTGTAAAACAATTAATAAGGTATTTGCATGTATTCTGAGCCCAAAAACGTAAAGAGTAAAAGGGATTAAATGAAACTCACCTAATGTATTTTGTAGTAAAAATACATATGACGACATTGAGCAAGTATAGGGTTGGCCTTGGATTCACGAACCTATATCATTTATATATATGTATTAACACATAAAATGGTAATCGAATAATTTATATATTATTAGAGATTTAATTGTTATTTTAATTAGGTTTTTCATTAATAACCTTATTAATTATATTTATTAACATTTATTATAAAAGTATTAATATCGTTATGTTATGTGTAGTAAATATAATTTTATATACTATTAGTTATTTGATAAAATAATATTGATGATAACAATAAATAAAAGTTGTTTTTATTTTATAATAATAATAATAGTTATTACGATAATAATTTTGATAATATAAAAATATTAATATTAAAGTCAAAATACTAATAGTGATAGTGATAATATTAATTTTGATAAAACTTATAATTTCTCTAATAATGATATTAATAATAGTAAAAATGATACTTTTAATATAATTGATAGTTTTCAATAAAAATGATACTAATAATAATATTAATGATATTATCAATAATAATTTTGATAATACTAATAATAAATAGATAAATAACTACCTCAAAGAAATAGCCCTAAAAATAATGCCCAAGTCCGGGTTTGAACCCGCGACGTCCCGCTAACCCGATAACAACCTTAACCATATTTATCATGATCATTATTATAAACATAATCATAATTATACTCTTATAAACCGTCACCACCACCTTTATGTATCATTATCAATATCTTAATCATACCCTAATTCTAAACATCATCTACATCATCACTTCTTCAAAGTATTTTTATCATCATAATCGAACCTAGTTATCACAACATCATCCTTCTAATCACCGATGTTTATAATAATTGCTATCATCATATCGTATATCAATATCATCATCGTTATCATTTCTCTTCGGTACATATTTCCATCATTACTCAATCATATCGGGTATTGTTATTAATATCTTAAACTATTATTTTCTTTCATAACCTTAATCATGATCATTATATCTTAATCATCATTATATCTTAATCATCGTCCTAATTATCACCACAATCAAATCATCTTTATCATTGTTAGTTACCGTAAACTTAGCTAATTTCTTACAGTAATCGTCGTTGTTTATGTCACCAATATACATTGCCAATTTAACAAATTAGAAAACAGAAAAAAAATGATGGGCTGTATGTAGTGGCCTAAGATTACTTCGGCCCAACTGAAACATATATTTGGCCCAACAGCAGCCTACATAGATCACGGCCCAAGTATTGAAATCACTAAACCCAACAATCAAATCCCATAATGTAAGTAAAATTGAATCTTAATCGGCCCAATGCTAATGATAAAGGAATTCGTTTACCAGCTCATCATGAGTCATATTCCAATATTAATCATAACCAACAGCTCACATGTCATATATATACTATCCAAAATTAAAAATTGTATGTATGTGTGAATGTCATTATTTTACTTGGCCACTTACGAGAATCTAGTCCCACATATGCAAGTTGTTTCAAAGATTGGTTATTTGATGTTATTATAATATTCAAAACATCCAAGTTGATAAGATCATAAGCTGGAACGTAATATTCCTGTTTTATTTAATTAAATTGTTCGACTAATAGGCAAGAGAAAACTTACTGCAGCAACAGGAGGTATGCAGCGAAAACTCGATGGGTTTTAGGTTATTGTGTTCAATCAAAGAAAAGAAACAGAAAATGGAAAAGTACAGTAGTAGCAGGTGGTGGTGTGGTGATGATTGATGATGATTGTCGATAGTTTAGGTGATAGATTGAAATGTTTGCAGGGTTCAAATCAATAAAGAGATCGACACGTTTTGTTGTGAGCTTCCAAATAAAATGATAGGAGAAGGAGAGGCAAGATGAGGAGGTAGAGAGAGAGTGACGATGTAGGATGATGAATGGTGATGTTCTTTGGGTGATCAAGGTGGTAACAATGATGATTCAAGGCTGAGATTGATCAAGGAGTAGAAGATAAAAAACGCGTTTGATATGGGTATGGTGTTGGGTTTACGAAAAGAAAATAAGAAAGAAGGAGGAGAGAGAGAAAGAGTTATGGTGACCGGAGGAGGCTGTAAGTTGTGGCGGTGAGGGATGGCGTTTGTAGTGGTGGTGGCCGGTGTTGTGAGTGGTGATGAAACAAACCCGAAAGATAATAGGAACTGGAGGTGTTCGTTGGATTGTGGTTTTCGGTGGTGACTAGTGTTGTGATCAACTAAAGGAATTTATGAAGGTGAATTTGTTTGTGGTTTTGATGGTGATCGAGCAGGGAGTTAGTAATCGAACAATAATAGTCTATGAAGAAGAAGAAGACTAAAGATGTTGAGTTGGTGGTGAGTGATTTGAAACAGAAGTAACAAGAGACGTAAAAAGCAATAGCATGTGTGTGATGGTTTAATTTAATCACAAGTGGGAGTATTATATGGGTACATTATTGTACTGAAATGTTAGAAAGCGATCACTATATTAATATGAATCACACAAAAACATGGTTGCTTGTGATAATCGGGTGGACACAATTCTTTCAATCAGAAGCAATTAATTAAAAGTAGACACGAATGTTAAACTGAATTTGGATTCATTCGGTTTATAATCTATTTAATATTATTAATTAATAATTATAATTATATTAATAATAATAATACTTTTAATATTAATAATAATAATGATAATAACATTAATAATAAGGAATAATGATATTTATAAAAATAATATTAATAATAATATTAATATTGATAATATCAAAATAATAATACTAATAATAAGAATGATATCAATAATAATGATATTTAAGAAAAATGAAAATTTTTAAAATAATAACAACTAATAATTTATTTAAATCCTAACTAATTTATAACTTTAATCTTTCAAAAAAAAAAAATTATTTTATAACCCTAAAATTATTAGAATTTTATTAATTCAAATTATTATATATATACTTGTATTTATATATATATATATATATTTACACACAATTGTTCGTGAATCGTCAGGAACAGTCGAAGGTCAATTGAATATATGAATCAGTTCAAAATATTTGTGACTCAACATTACAGACTTTGCTTATCGTGTCGAAATCTTATCAAGATTAAGTTTAAATTTTGTCGGAAATTCCCGGGTCACTACAATTACCTACGAAAGAAGGAAACCTGAATCAGAAACCTGAGACATGTGAAATCATCAAGTTATACATATTTTTTTTTTAATATTATGTTTTCTCTTAGTGTCCGTTTTGGCATTCCGCTGCGAAGCGCGGGAGCTCATTTACTAGTTAATTTATATTTATGTAAATTGTGTAGGATCTATTCATTCAAATGGACTTGTTGAAATCTGTGTTACTTTGTAATCCAATTAGATATTCGAAATTATTAGTATAATATAATTTTTGATAAAAAAAAAAACGACCTTCGAAACTAGTTATTTGTAGCCTGTAGCCAATAAAAACTTTGTTACCTAAACATCCACGAGCTTACTATCCAATCAGTAGATCGTAACAACATTGGATTTAATGAATTTCTTAACTTATATATGATGTCTTATCTTTTTTGGCAAATGTATTAATTAAAGATTTAAAGATAAACCATAGAAACTGTTATAATTCAGTAGGCTTATAACTACCTTTAGTGGTTTGATTCTTGATGTTATAATTCAGTAGGCTTATAACTACCTTTAGTGGTTTGATTCTTGATGTTATAATTCAGTAGGCTTATAACTACCTTTAGTGATTTGATTCTTGATTTAGAATACTAATAATGAAGTGTAAGAACAAAGATGATAATGGAGAGAAAGAAAGAAACACTTTGTAAGTGTGAGAAATGGTGCAAGTTTAATGCTTGCATTCATGAGTATTTATAGCCTAAAATCTCAATATAAAAATACATACTTTGTGTACCAAAATTGACTATATGTATACACCAAAATTGACTATCCATATCTATATTATTATTATTATTATAACACTCCCCCTTGGATAGCAATTTTATTTTGTTGAAGATCAACTATAAATTACTGCCTCGTTAAAAACCTTGCTAAAGAAAACCCAGTGGGAAAAAACTTTAGCTAAGGGAAAAAGAGTGCAGCATGGAGTTGACTCCCCCTCAAGTAGACATCGCTTCAGCTGTTACATCTTTTGAACATGTCTCATGCCAATGTTATGAACGTGTGTTCTGAAAATAGCAGTTGGAAGTGCTTTCGTGAAAAGATCAGCAGAGTTTTTGCTAGATTGCACATATCTCATTTCAATCTGGTTGTCCTTAATGAGATTTTGAGTGTATGAGAAGAATCTAGGTGGTATGTGTTTTGTTCGGTCACTTTTGATATACCCTTCTTTCATCTGTGCTATGCAAGCTGCATTATCTTCATAGATAGTTGTTGGACTTTTATCGCGTTCTAGTCCACAAGAATCAGTAATGAGTTGTGTCATTGATCTCAACCAAAAACATTCTCGAGTAGCTTCATGTAATGCAATCACTTCGGCATGATTTGACGATGTAGCAACAAGTGTTTGTTTTTGAGAACGCCATGATATTGCAGTACCTCCATTTAGGAATACATATCCAGTTTGAGATTTAGCTTTATGTGGATCAGATAAATAACCTGCATCTGCATAACCAACCAAATCTTGTTTTGATTCGTTAGAATAAAATAATCCTAAATCAGTAGTTCCTCGAAGGTATCGAAATATGTGTTTGATCCCATTCCAGTGTCTTTTGGTAGGAGCAGAGCTGAACCTTGCCAACAAATTAACTGCAAAAGAAATGTCAGGTCTTGTACAATTTGTAAGATACATAAGAGCTCCAATTGCACTAAGATATGGTACTTCTGGTCCAAGAATGTCTTCTTGATCTTCACATGGACGAAATGGATCAGCTTCAACATTGAGTGATCTAACAACCATAGGAGTACTTAATGGTTTTGCCTTGTCCATATTGAAACGTTTCAAAATCTTTTCAGTATATGTTGTTTGATGTACAAGTAAACCATTAGGCATATGCTCAATTTGTAAACCAAGGCAATACTTGGTTTTTCCGAGATCTTTCATTTCAAATTCTTTCTTTAGAAGTTGAATGGCTTCATGGATCTCTTTATTTGTACCTATGATGTTAAGATCATCAACATAAACAGCTATGATCACATATCCGGATGTTGTTTTCTTAATGAAAACACAAGGGCAAGTAAGATTATTTGTATACCCTTTGCTTATCAAGTAATCACTTAATCGGTTATACCACATACGTCCCGATTGTTTTAACCCATATAAAGATCTTTGTAATTTAATCGAATACATTTCTTTGGGTTTTGCATTTGATGCTTCTGGTACCTTAAATCCTTCAGGTATCTTCATATATATATCACTATCAAGTGATCCATATAGATAAGCAGTCACAACATCCATGAGATGCATTTCTAAATTTTTAGAAACTGCCAGACTGATTAAGTACCTAAAAGTAATTGCATCCATAACAGGAGAATAAGTTTCTTCATAATCAATTCCCGGTCTTTGAGAAAAACCTTGAGCTACAAGTCTAGCTTTATACCTTGTAACTTCATTTTTCTCATTTCTTTTTCGGACAAAAATCCATCTGTATCCTACAGGTTTCACATCTTTAGGAGTGAGAATGATGGATCCGAAAACTTTTCTTTTATTGAGTGATTCTAATTCAGCTCGTATTGCTTCTTTCCATTGAGCCCAATCATGTCTATTTTGACATTCAACCATAGATGTTGGTTCTGGATCATCATCATTATTCATGATGTCATATGCAACATTAAATGAAAATTTCTCATCAAGATTTTTCATTTCATTTCGGTTCCATAATATTTTTGAATATGCATAATTGATTGCAATTTCTGTATTGACATCATCAATCTCCTCTGCAGTAGGAGTACTGATTTGTGGTTCTTCTTGAACACTTTCTTTTACTTCATTATCAGCTGATTTTCTTTTTCGAGGATTTTTATCCTTTGAACCGATTGGTCTTCCACGTTTCTGACGTGGCAAAGATTCATGAGTGACGTTATTGCCAGCTTTTGGAATTTTAATTCGAGCTGGAGTATTTACTGCTGGTATATATGATTTTGTCACCGTTTTTGTATCTGTAAATGCATCAGGCAATTGATTTGCAAGTTCTTGTATATGCATTATCTTTTGAACTTCTGTCTCGCATTCTTTTGTGCGAGGATCAAGATACTTTAATTGAGGTTCACACCATGAAACATCATTTTCTTTATTTTTCATTTCTCCCCCTAATCTAGGGAACAATGTTTCATTAAAATGACAATCAGCAAAACGTGCTGTAAAAACGTCACCTGTCATAGGTTCAATATACCTTAATATTGAAGATGTTTCATATCCAACATATATTCCCAACCTCCTTTGAGGACCCATTTTTGTACGTTGTGGTGTCGCAATTGGAACATACACTGCACAACCAAATGTTCTAAGATGGGAAATATTTGGCTCTTGACCAAAAGCAAGTTGTAGGGGGGAATATTTATGACTTGCACTTGGTCTGATGCGAATCAATGCAGCAGCATGTAAAATTGCATGACCCCATATAGATACAGGGAGTTTTGTTCTCATTATCAATGGTCTAGCGATTAACTGTAAACGTTTAATCAATGACTCGGCTAAACCATTTTGTGTATGCACATGAGCAACAGAATGTTCAACAACAATTCCTATAGACATGCAATAGTCATTAAATGCTTGAGATGTAAATTCACCAGCATTATCAAGTCTCACCCTTTTAATGGTGTAATCAGGAAAATGAGCTCTCAATTTAATAATTTGGGCAAGAAATTTTGCAAATGCCACATTACGGCTTGATAACAGACAAACATGAGACCATCTGCTAGATGCGTCTATTAGAACCATGAAATATCTAAATGGTCTACATGGTGGATGAATTGGTCCACATATATCACCTTGAATTCTTTCAAGAAACATTGGTGATTCTTTCTCAACCTTAAGTGGTGAGGGTCTAGTTATCAATTTTCCAAGAGAGCAAGATGTACATGGAACCATTGTATCATGATGGATTTTTCTATCCTTTAGTGGATGTCCATGAGTACATTCAATAATCCTTTTCATCATTGTTGATCCTGGATGGCCTAATCTGTTATGCCATAAACTGAATACACCAGGATCAATATATTTTTCGTTAACTACCATATGTATTTCTGGTACATTTATATGTGTATAATGTAATCCAGAACTAAGTCTTGGCAGTTTTTCAACCACATGACTCTTGTCAGTGATACTTAAATATTTCTCATTTTCTGTTGTCACTGACTGATAATCATACCCGTTAAGGTATATGTCGGAGAAACTCAATAAATTTCTGCTTGACTTGGGAGAAAATAAGGCATCATTTATTAAAAATTTTGTACCATTTGGTAGTATGAAATTTGCCTTTCCTATGCCTTTTATCAAGTTAGCAGGTCCTGATATTGTATGTATAGTTCCTTCCGTTGGTTTTAGATCAATAAAATATTTCTCGGATTTAAGTATAGTGTGTGTAGTTCCACTGTCTGCTATACAGAGATCTCCACCACTTGATTGATGTTGTATTCCAGCAAAATTCATATTGAACTTCATATATAAGAAATAAATAGTGAGTACATTAATATTACACAATATTTTAAACGCAAATAGATAGTACTGAAACATTTAGCAAACATAATGACAAAGACAGACGATATTAAATCGTTTATTTTTCAAAAGACACACAACTTAAACATTCAAGAAATCTTCATATAAATCAGATGGTTTCTCAGTGACTGTTGGATCAATATTATCCACAAAATTTACTTCCTTTTCTTTACCTTTCAGCGAATCCTGATACATCTTAACAAGATGTTTAGATGTTCGGCAAGTATTAGCCCAGTGGCCCATTCTACCACATCTGTAGCAAGATTCTTCAGAATTTTTAGAAGAATTTTCTTCAACATCTTGTTTAATGGGCTTGTTTTGTGGTTGATATTTATATTTTCGTGGATTACTATTTCTTTGACCACCACGGCCACGACCACGACCACGTCCACGCCCATTACCATTACCATAAGGATGGTTTCTACCATAGTTATGGCTTTTGGCATGATGATGGTGATGGTTATTATAACCACGACCTTGCCCGCGTCCTTGTCCCTGTTTATAATTATTTGCAGTATTTGCTTCAGGGATTGCAAGTGTACCAGTAGGACGGGATTGCTGATTTTTCATTAATAGCTCATCATTTTGCTCTGCAACTAAGAGATATGAATTAAGTTCAGGATATGTTTTGAACTTTAGCATTCTCAAATTTCTTTGCACTGTGATGTTTGCAGCATTCATTGTGGAGAAAGTTTTCTCCATCATGTCTGCATCACTAATTTCATGTCCACAGAATTTAAGTTGTGAACATGTATTATACAGAGCTGAGCTGTATTCATTTACTTTCTTAAAGTCTTGGAACCTTAATGTTCTCCATTGTTCCATTGCAGCTGGAAGTAAAATTTCTCTTTGATTATTGAATCTGCTTTTGAGACCTTCCCATAAAACATGGGGATCTTCTACAGTCACATAATTATTTTGTAAGCATTCATCAATATGTTGATGAATAAAGCAACATGCCGTAGCTTGTTCTTTTTCATATGGTTTCAAGAATGCCCATTGATTTAAGATGCATTTTTACTTTTATAACCCATGGCATGTAGTTGTTTCCAGTTGATTCTAAAGGAGTAAATTTAAGCTTTTCCAGATTCGACATTTTCTATTATCAAAAATTAAAACAAACATCATGATAAATTAGAGTCAATTTATATTCATAAGTATATAAACATTAAACATAAATTTAATATAACATAAATGATAAGTAGGTGACAGTGTCGACCATGTGTAAGCAATCATAAATAAATGTTATATAACAAAAATATAAATATTAGTAAACATAAATGAAAATTTGGCGACAGTGTCGACCATATATTTTTTCAGGTGGTATAACCGACCTATATCATTCTGGTGGTATAACCGACCATATATCATTTTGGTGGTATAACCGACCATATATCATTTTGGTGGTATAACCGACCATATATCATTTTGGTGGCAGAGCCAACCATATTTAGTATTAAGATTATCGTGCTGATAACGTGTTATAATTCAGTAGGCTTATAACTACCTTTAGTGGTTTGATTCTTGATGTTATAATTCAGTAGGCTTATAACTACCTTTAGTGGTTTGATTCTTGATGTTATAATTCAGTAGGCTTATAACTACCTTTAGTGATTTGATTCTTGATTTAGAATACTAATAATGAAGTGTAAGAACAAAGATGATAATGGAGAGAAAGAAAGAAACACTTTGTAAGTGTGAGAAATGGTGCAAGTTTAATGCTTGCATTCATGAGTATTTATAGCCTAAAATCTCAATATAAAAATACATACTTTGTGTACCAAAATTGACTATATGTATACACCAAAATTGACTATCCATATCTATATTATTATTATTATTATTATAACAGAAACCAATAAACTTGTTTGTGTCCATACGTTTTCCATGTTTTTTCAACGTCACACGAAATAAGAAAGAAAAAAAAAATGTAAAGCCTCGATACGTCAACATTCAATAATTACTAATCATACTGTGACAACAATAAGTGGCCAAAATGTCTCATGTTAGTATTCATTTGTACTAAAAAAATACATGTTTTGCCTTTTAATCGTTTTATATCATTTTCTATTCCACGCTAGTTATCCTTAAAATATGTGTCTTTATGATATTATGAAAATTTTGACTCGTTAGTAGTAATGCATTACCATTTACTCATATTAATCATTACATATAATAGTTTTGTAATTGTATGTTTATTTTTCTAGAAAAGCAAGGAAATTTTTTATATCACGAAGAGCTAATGTGGAAGCCCAACCCATATATATAACACGAGTAACAGGAGCATATCGCAGGTGCTTGGAGTTGCAAAGGGAGCAACTATAAGTCCTTAACAGAAAAAATAATATTATACAAACTCGAATTACACAACATACGAACTCGGATTATGTAACCAAGTTAATCAATCGATCTTCACAGGGGCGAAGCCAGGATTCGAAGTGTGGGTGACTTACTCGATAAACAGATAATTAGAAACTGATTTTTAAAGTTAGAATGGGCTGGTTGTAAAGTATACGATTCTTGGATAATTGGGCCAATTAATTTACAATTATTTGAAAATAATAATACAATTGATACTTGGTCATTGAGGGAAGCTTATTATTATTTAGACATGAAATACAATTGAGACTAGGTGCATTTCCCGTGCGTTGCACGAAGATGGTTATGGTTCGTATTTTAGTAATATATGAAACAAATAGTTCTTTACATTACGTGAATATAGTAATACTTGTTACACATGATTGTTGATGCAGGTTCATATATCCATACAAATCATAAGAGATAAGCAATAACTTTCAGATACGCAAAAGAAGCACTAAGCTCCAATTTCGACAAAATGAGTCTTCTTCTTCCCGTCATGACTCTCACAAAAGTGAAGAAACATCTACCCCTTCTTCTGAAAATAAACATAATGAGAATAATATCATTGTTGATGTAAAAATTTGATAAGATGATAATTTTACCTTTTAAGTGTATAGATTTTCTATCACCTCTTTTTAATTGGTCCCAACAATTGATCCGGCAAGCACTTAAAGTTCAGTTATATCTTACGTCCATAGGTTAAGAAAGGGTCAACATGATACCATCAAGTATAATTGGTAGAACATTCTATCAACATTCACCGGGATATAACATTGAGCAAGTGAATATATTAGGAGAATGTCAATTAGGAAAATAAGAGTTCAAATTCTATCACTCTTGATAACAGTTCAAATTGTCATTATGAAAAATTCTAATTCTCCTTAAAATATTTCCCGCAACTATAGCATCAAGAATACCTTTGTAGCCTTTTTTCCACTCCAATTTATTCAATGACAATCTTGATCAGGATGAAGTGATCTAACAATTCAAGTAAACATCTCACATGAAAGATAGATGATGTATAAATACTTTGGGATACTGGAAGGCTTAAGGTACACTTATATTCTATTAACTTCATATGCTAGAGTTATATAAGCAAGTAAACTAAGTAAATAATGTAAAGTAAATAATGAAAAACGACAAACATTTTTAGAAACAAAATTAATCAAGGTTCTCATTTATAAAGCTTCACAAATATATGAAACACATTCACTTGCACCTCGTTGTTTGCCTAATAGAGACAAAAAGACGTCAACCAACTTACCATACATACTTACCATAGATTATATAGGAATGAACATACATGTGTAAGTTGATAAGTAATAATCATAAAGCTTCAGGTTCACTGGATTGCAAAATATATAAAAACACATAAAAATATAGATTTTATTGGACAAAGATAAACAACAAATAAATAAAATCTTATCATCAAAACTAACACTCTTATGATTTTAACATAAATAACCACTCCTCAAATCAGGACAAAAGCAATCTACTTCCAGTTTGGTTGCCACATTACAATATAAAAACAAAACTGATCACCCTTGACTAAGCGGTTATAGAAAGCACAAATCATATGTACATACATACCTTGAAACAGCTTAAGATACTAACATAATTTAATTGTTAATGAACCATTATTAAGTTAAGCCTCAAAATATTTCCTTGAATGTGTGAAAATGAGTATGTACTATTTATATATACATAACAAATACTTTGAAATTAATTAACTATCAATAAGATAATAAGTTTGTGTGACTTTTGAGTAGGTTTAAACCGCAATTCATAAGTTAAGGGAATTTTTACAATCAATGAAATTAATTTACAGTTATTTATCTTACAAAGAATATGAAAAGTCATATATTTATGAGTGTTAAAAAAATTTATTTATGTTTTTAATTTATTTATATTATATTATATTATATATTCACTCCCTTATATTATATTATATATTTACTCTCTTATTTAATATGCATATTTACTCCCCTAGGAGTCAATATTATATTATATATAGATATAGATGTGAGCTTTATTGGGCCTTGGGGGAGGATAAGCACCTCTCAGTCCTTTCTTGTCTATGCCTTTGTATCTTCATATTTTTGACTCTCGAGGACATCTATTCAAATGATTTGAGTTGAATTTTCATAAGTGTCGTAGGTCCACTCCAACTTTTATTTGAGAAGACTTTTTTATTACGATTCCTCCACACTAAGTAAGCACACGTCAATTCCGTAGCTTGCCAAATTCTCGAACCCAACAGTGTCATAGTTTGACTACTCTTTCCTCGAAATGCTTCTTAATGCTCAAGTTTGTAATCAGACCCAACCTCCACCACCTATAAGTCCTTTCCCACACTTCAAGGGTATGTCGGCAAAGGATTAAGGAGTGGTCGAGTGTCTCCAAGTTATCATCACACACGGGGCCTCTCACGGAGTCAAGATCGACTCCTCTTTTATCCAAATTCACACGCGTCCGAATACGTTTCCTTATTACTCTTCACATAAAAACTTCTACTTTACCCGGTACTAAGTTGTTCTTGAGTGTTTCTTGTCTCGCTTTATTGATTAATTAATTTATTAACTCATTAGATATTTAGATGATACAAGTAGAAAACTCCTCGTACGGCTGAATCGATGGACGAGAAAGGAATATAACTCGGCGGTAGAGTATTACAAACAACAACTTGTTCGTTAATAATAGATCTATTTATTTACGTTTCTTCTTTTTTATATTTTATTATTATTATTTTTCTGAAACAACTCACATATATCATATTTTATTCATGACGGGACGCGAACTCATAACGTCAAAATTGATAAGTTTATTGTTATCGTGAGGCCAAAAGTCATTTGGTTTATTTTTAATTTGTTAATCATATGTATCATGTATGTAGTTGATATGTGAAATCGTACCTTAAAATAACTAGCTAAAAACTTAACAATTATCACACAAGTACAGACAACTATAACCCGATCATGCAGTAATCTATAAATAAATTAACCAGTTCATTCCACAGAGAGCAGTTTAATCGAGGCTTTAAAACTAGTAATTATCCTAAGAGTTGAATAAAAGTGATTTGGATTGTATTTTAGTTCACGCATTTAACGTGAATCAAATGAAACGAATAAACGATAAAGATTAAACTGTGTCTACTTGAATGATTCACTATCGATAAGGATTGTTCTTGCAGTTATTACCGATTGTTATGTCTTTAATATAGTTGTATGACTTATCACAAAGTTCAAATCAATTAAAGTTAGTGAACTCACATAAACCTTCTTCAAAAGATTAAAGTATATTCGATAAAAACTAATGAGACTTGATTTGAATTAAACTCACGTAAAATCCTAACTATAACAATCACTTGAAATAGTTACACTGTTATGTAGTTCACAACCCTTTCAATTACCAATTAAATCAATGACAGAATCACTTGAAATCAGTTATCTAATTGTCTAGATCACCTAGGTGTTGAAGCATAAATTGCATCTCAATTTAACTCACATTAAACGATTAACAACTTATGTAATTGAATTAATAATATAGAACATGCATAATAATGGTTCTTTAATCAAACACGATTAATTTAAATCACAAAACATTAAATCCAATAGATAGAACAATCCAATATATCTAGTTTCGCATTCAAGTAAACACACAATAAATTTAGCTTAGCATTAAAGTTGCAAGAAACAAAGTAATAATAATAAAAGGCATTCATGATTGCAATGATAAAACTAATACCGAAAGTTATAACTGATGAAACGGAATTAAAGAATGAACTAATCTTCAAAGGAATGAATAAAGTCTTCAAAACCCTCTTTAATTCGGAGCTCTAAAACTGCACACCCCACTTAGGGTAAAAACTTCGTCTATTTATAGTTGAACAAAAAGTGACCAGACCGACCCCGCATCGCGGCCGTGATCAGTGGATCGCGACCGCGATGATGCTCCTGTATCGCGACCGCGATCGGTCCATTGCGGCCGGGATTCTCCTGCTTTCGAATTCTTCAAGTTATGTCAATGTATTACGGTCGGAATCCACTTTATTACGGCCGCAATCACCCTCAGACTCAATAACACTTCATTTTTTCGCATTTTATCTTGTCTTAAGCTTATATGAAGCCAATTCTTCGCCGAAAACAACCAAAGACCTCTGGAGCTAAAATCATCATTTCCTCTAAAAAAAACCTTAATAGTCTTCAAGTCTTCGTGAATAAATACCAATAAAGAACCGATATCGCGATATAATATATGTATAATTTGAGCGATATCAGTAGTATTTAATTTCTTACACCAATAAACATTTTTAAGGCAAACTCACACACCCACCTAATACTAACAATAATATATACACCACGAAATATCATAAGCAAGACTCGAACTCTCAACCACAAAGTTGTAAGGGTGACATTCGATACCGCCAAACCATTGACTCTTTGGTCTTAAACCAAGAAACCTATGTTTGTTATTGATCATTTAGTTTTCTTATGTCTCTTCTTATCGTGGTTAAACTATTCATTCTCTTAACTTTACACATCGCCACATCAACACTAAAATTCTATAACCATCTCCTAACTAAACATTGTCTATGATGAATAAAACAATATTCGTTAATATACAATGTACACTCAATAAAGCATCAAGTCCAAACAATATAAATCAACTGAAACCATGGGCGGAAACTGGAAGGGCCGTGTGGGGTGCCCACCCCTTAATTTGAAATTTTTAGCTCAAAATTTTAGTTTTGCCCAAAAGCCTCCATATATTGCCCAAAAAGAATTGCAGTGAAATCCACGTGAATGCGGGTAACTAACACGGACAACTAAGTCGTCTCCGTGGTTAGTTACGGGTGACGACAGGCAAAGTGCGGGTCACGACGGGTAAAGTGATCGTTGTGAGCGGTCTATATGAACAAAGTAACGAACGTTGTATGCTTGAACCCAAGCTGGATATTTAAATTACTTGTGGGCCTGTTTAGGGGGCATCACCATGGTAGAGGACATTTTACAGAAAATGCCAATAATACCGTCATGATATTATTTTTCCTTTTTATTTTTCTCAATAAAGACTATAATACTCTTTTTTTTTAAAAGAAGACTATAATACTCTGTAATTCAGTATATTATTTTTATTTATATATGAAAAAGATTACTTAAATTGTTGACGCACAATGAATGTAGGAGAATCCGATGATGCTAAAGTGATTAAGTATGCTCGTAGTTTCTAACAAGTCTCTTTTGTAAGTACTAAGTACAGTTATAATTATTACTACTACTATTTTAAGAGGTTTAGTAACTATATTAACATATAAGATCAAGAATCGGGCTATTAATTTTTTTTTTTTTTTTTTGCGACAAACGGTAAATGTATGAAATATTATGAGTTATTTAAAGTTTGGGATGATTTTATACAAGTCACAAAGTATAAGACTAAAGCTGTCACTTGGCGTAATTGGTTCAACATCATCTAACCACCGTTTCTTAAAATGACAAGTTGAAAAAGGCGAGGTCTAAGAGTTAATTGGTTGTTTCGGCTCTTTGTTTGTTATATTTCGTTTGTTTGACATTGTTTAGTTTGTTTATGTTAGGCTTTCTTGGTGTTTAGCTTGGTTTAGTAGTCTTTTCGGTTTTGTTATTGGAGACTTAGTTATAGATAGTTTAGTTTGTTTGTAACTTTTTTAGGTACGAGTCTTCCCAATATCTCTGTTGTATTTTTGGTTGAAAACATTTTTTTTTTTTAAAAAACGTGTTAATTTCTATACAAGTTATCGTATTTTCCGTTTTTAAAAAATATTATATTAACATTAAATATAAATATAAATTATACATTACCTGATGAATAGAACAGTTTATACGAGTAATTCAACAGGTGCGTAGGACATAAAATTAGTTTTATCTTTTCAAAAGATGAAATTAACAATTAGATATTTTTAATTTCAGTAAATCGCTTTACTTATATGTAAAGTTACATGTTTTACACCTTTCTAATGAAATAACAGAACACTACACTTTACTTTTGTGGTAAAATAAGTTGCGTGATTAAGACTTAAGTTGATATAGATACTTGATTAACTACCAAACACTAAAAATATCTTTATTAATTCTATTAATAATGACTAATAAAAAATGAGAAATGCTTTAATTGTTATAATTCAGTAGGCTTATAACTAATTTTGACCTAAGCCTATACAATCCTTAAATATGAGAGAGTAGTAATGGAAGAGAGAGAGAGTATATTTCTTATATGTAAGAAAAAATGGTGTATATGTGTGTTCATTATCCACATATATATAGTACAAATTTTACTATCCATATTTGACTAATTACCATCCATATTTTACTACTAAATTTACAACACTCCCCCTTGGATGGTAATTTTTTTTTAAAGAGCAATTAATACTGACTCGTTAAAAACCTTGCTAAAGAAAACCCAGTGGGATAAAACTTTAGCTAAGGGAAAAAGAGTGCAGCATAGAGTTGACTCCCCCTCAAGTAGACAACGCTGAGTCGTCACATCTTTTGAACTTGCCTCATGCCAATATTGTGAATGTATGTTTTGAAAAACAGCGATTGACAGTGCTTTGGTATAAAGATCAACAGAGTTGTTGATTGAACGTATCTCATTTTAATCTGATTGTCTTTTACGAGATCTTGAGTATATGAGAAGAATATGAGGTTTTCATCTGAAACTGTATCATCTAAATCTTTTATGTACAAGTTTGGTCCACGTGATTTGTCTACAGTCTCCTTCATGGTTTGTTCAAACTGTTGTTTCAATTCCTATTCCCTTTCAGTGTTTTTCTGAGCCTTACTAATATACCATTCTTTTCCATCAAACTTATGACCGTTGAGACTTTTATAACTTTAGCGCCTCGTCAGCATTTATGTTTTGTTCTGTCATTTTTTGATACTCTTCTTTCATTTGTACTATGTAAGCTGTATTATCTTCATAGATAGTTGTTAGGCTTTTATAGCGTTCTAGTCCACAAGAATCAATAATGATTTGTATCATTGATCTTAACTAAAATCATTCCCGAGTAGCTTCATGTAATGCAATCACTTCGGCATGATTTGATGATGTTGCAACAAGTGTTTGTTTTGAGAACGTCATGATATTGCGGTGCCTCCATTTAGGAATACATATCCAGTTTGAGATTTAGATTTATGTAGATCGGATAAATAATCTGCATCTGTATAACCAAACAAATCTTGTTTCGAGTTGTTAGAATAAAATAATTATAAATCAGTAGTTCCCTGAAGGTATCAAACTATTTGTTTGATCCCATTCCAATGTCTTTTGGTAGGGGCTGAGCTGAACCTTGTCAACAAATTAACTGCAAAAGAAATGTCAGATCTTGTATAATCTATAAGATACATAAGAACCTCAATTGCACTAAAATATAGAACTTCCGATCTGTTAAAATTTTCATGATCTTCGCAGGGATGAAATAGATCAGTGTCAATATTGAGTGATCTAACAACAATGAGTTTGTCTTTAAAAAAAATGTTTTAAAATCTTTTCGGTATAAGTTGTTTGATGTACAAGTAAACCATTAGGCATATGCTCAATTTGCAATCCAAGGTAATACTTGGTTTTTTCAAGATCTTTCATTTCAAAATAATTCTTTAGAAGTTGAATGATTTCATAGATCTCTTTATTTGTTCATATGATGTTAAGAACATTGACATAAACAACTACGATCTCATATCCGAACATTGTTTTTATAAAACATACGTGCAAAATAAGTTTATATTTATACCCTTTTTTTATCAAGTAGTCATTTAATCGGTTATACCACATACGTCCCGTTTGTATAAACCCACTTAGAAATCTTTGTGATTTAATGGAATATATTCCCTTGGATTTTACATTAGATGCTTATGATACCTTAACCCTTTAGGTATATTCATATATATCACTATTAAGTGATCCATACAGATAAGTAGTAACAACATTCATGAGATGCATTTAAATAACTACCAGGTTGATTAAGTATCTAATAAGTAATTGTATCCATTACAGGAGGATAATTTTTCCTCCTAATTCATTTCTGGTCTTTGTGGGAAATATTGAGTTACAAGTCTAGTTTTGCCTTGTAACTTCATTTGCACATTTCTTTTCGGATAAAAATTCATTTGTATCTCATACGTTTCACATCTTTAAAAGTGATAACGATTGATCCGAAAACTTTTCTTTTATCGAGCGATTCTAATTCAGCTCTTATTGCTCCTTTCCATTGAGCTCAATCATGTCCATTTTGTATATTCAATGACAGATTTTAGTTCCAGATCATCATCTTTATTCATGATGTCATTGTAACATTATATGAAAATATCTCATTGAGATTTTAGTTTCATTTCGGTTCCATAATATTGCATAATTTATCGCAATTTTAGTATTTACATTTATCAATATTCTCTGCAGAAGTAATATTGATTTGTGGTTCTTCTTGAACACTTTCTCTTACCTCATTATCAGCTGATTTTCTTTTTCGAGGATTTTTATCTTCGGAACCAATTGATCTTCCACGTTTGATGCGTGGCAAAGACTCAACAGTGACATTATTGCCAGCTTTTGGAATTTCAGTTCGAGCTGGAGCATTTATCGCTGGTATATATGATTTAGTCACTTTTTTATATCTGTAAATGCATAAAGTAATTAATTTGCAAGTTCTTGCATATGCATTATTTTTGAACTTTCGTTTCACATTCTTTTGTGCGAGTTCAATATACCTTAATTGATGTTCGCATCATGAAGCATCATTTTATTTTTTATTTTTATTTCTCCCCCTAATTTAGGGAACAATATTTTATTAAAATGACAATCAGTAAAACGTGCTGTAAAAACATTACCCATCATGGGTTCAATATATCTTATGATTGGAGATGTTTTATATCCAAAATATATTATCATCTTTCTTTGAAGAACCATTTTATTGTGTTGTGGTGATACAATTGGAACATACACTGCACAACCAATGTTTTAAGGTAGAAAATATTTGGCTCTTGGCCAAAATCAAGTATTAAGTGAAAATATTTACGACTTCCACATGGTATAATGCGAATTAATGTCGCAGCATGTAAATTTACATGTCCACATATAAATATTGAGAGATTTGTACTCATTATCAATTGTCTAGTTATTAGCTGTAAGCGTTTATCTATTGATTCAGCTAAACCAATTTTGTGTATGCACATGAGCAACTGGATGTTCAACAACAATCCCTGTAGATATATAATGATCATTAAATGCTTGAGATGTTAACTCACCAGCATTATCAAGTTTCATCCTTTTAATGGTGTAATCAGAATAATGTGTTCTCAATTTAATAATTTGTGCAAGAAACTTTGCAAATGCCATATTACGGCTTGATAACATACAAATATGAGACCATCCGCTAGATGCGTCTATTAGAACCATGAAATATCAAAATGGTTCACATGATGGATGAATTGGTTCATATATCTTACCTTGAATTCTTTCAAGAAACATTTGTGATTCTTTTTCACAATATACTTTTCATTAATCACCATATGTGCTTTTCATTAATCACCATATGTGGTTTTTTTTTTTTTTTTTTTTATAAATCACCATATGTGTTTTTTTTTTTATCATATATCCTTTTCACCATATACGCTTTTAATCATATGCGCTGTGTTTTTCACCATATGCGCTTTTAATCATATGCGATTTTCATCATATGCGTTGTGCTTTTCATCATATTCGCTTTTTATCATATGCGCTTATCATATGCGATGCGCTTTTTATCATATGCGCTTTTTTATGTGAATAGTAAATTAATTAATTTCGTTTTACTATTCATATAAATTAATTTATATTTACTATTTTGTTAATTGAGTAATATATATATACATCATATACTTGTGACTCCGAAGGCTCAAATGAATTTGACCATATAGTTATACGTTGTACCTTGCACATTAATTTTCAGTAGAAGCTTTAGATGCATATTATTTTCAGTAGAAGCTTTAGATGCACTTTTTTTTTTAATCACCAAATACCACAAACACTTTGTTTGCGTTTGTTCATAGTCATCAATGAAAACTATTTTCTTTAATTTTATTTTATACAATAAAATTAACGCATCATTATTCTTTTCAAAAACAATAATCTATTGTTATTGTTCACTTGTGCCATGTTTAACAACAAAAGTCAACAACCTCTGTCTTGTTTGTTGTGGCAACCAAAAACAACCTTTGCTTTTGTTACCGAGAATCCAAGACCAAAAAAAATTAATTTTTAATTAATCTTTTATCAAAACCATAAATGATTTTATTAATCTACGTTGATATGGCCATAAAGAATTAACAGCTGACCTACTTTTGTAAGTGTATTTCGGCTATCATCCCGAAAACGCACAACGACCTTTTTTTTTTTTTTTATGAACTATTTGTTTCATATCTAGCTTAGGCAATTATTGTGAACATTTAGTCCCTATAAGAGCATTTATTTTTTAGATTTTTAGTTGATTTGTACTTGTCACAATTAGGGATAGCACCCGCGGGTCGTGGATGCGGATCCATTGGATCCATCACCCGTACCCGCGGATTTTTTTTAAGAGACATCCAATTGAACCCTTGTTCGTTGAAACAATTTGACTATATTTTTACTCCCCATTATTAAACGGGCCATTTTGATGCACACTCTTAAAAAAAAAATTTGTTTTTTAAGTTTTATTATTCAACTTCCTTTTTTCAACGGTCACGTTTTTAACAAAACATTTGACAAGTTTGGAACAAAGTTTTTTATTGATTATCATCAAAAGTTTTCTATTGTCACTCTACTGGATGAAATTATGGCATACAATCAAAATTGCAGCAACACTACATAAGAACAAAAAGGTTGTTTTTAATTAACACATGTATATGTGTTAAACTCGGAATAATAATAACTTATTTTAGAAAATTAACATAAGACATGTTGAAACATTTTTGTCACATTTAGCTCATCAAGTCTAATACTTATCATTGATAGATTTTATCACGTCTAGGAGATGTTTACTTTTTTCTTGTATTAAGTCCTACTTTCATTTACCTTTGTTTGGAAAAAAGTTTTTTTTTTACTTTGCTTTCCCCCTTTCTGTAAAACTCATTTAAACACTTTCTTTGTTTTTTTTTTTTTAAAAACTTCCTTTTTTTTACGTTACCCGTAAATTATAAATATAAAAAAAAAAACTTTTTGTTTAAATTTTTTTCTAGTTTTTAAAAGGCCACTTGACCAATTTTTTAATTCTTTCACAACACCTGATATCGTGATCGTGACCTTTCACCAAAGCAAGAGATATTCTTGATAAACTAAACACGGACTCGTGTTTGAAATTGTCGGCCACAAAAAAATTCATTTGATAAAAGTATATATTTTTTTTTAGTTATAGAAGGAGACCACTTCATTTTCAATACTTCATTTTTGACAAAAAAAAAACTATTCCATTTTACCATCCCTTTTTTTTCTTACTTTAACTTTTAAGATATATTTTAATAAAAATACAAACTACTTTTCTTATTTTAACTTTTAAGATTTACTTTTAATAAAAATACAAACTACTTTTTGTATTTTAACTTTTAAGATTTACTTTTAATAAAAGTACAAACTACTTTTTCTTATTTTAACTTTTAAGATTTACTTTTAATAAAAATACAAACTATTTTTTTATTTTAACTTTTAAAATTATAAATTTAAGAATAAACATTAGTATGCATGAAATAAATAATGATTAATTGCATAAGTAATCATAAATGTTAGATAACATATAAAGACCCCGTCGTATTCGTATTGATCGGAATTAATCTCGACCCATGGTACCGTGTTGTCAAATGACGTGTTGCGTACATAAAGTACCGTGTTGTCAAATGACATGTTGCGTACAATCATGAGGTCTTATTAACATAAATATAAATGTTAGTGAAGTTAATAAGAGTTAGATTACAGAAAATATAATTCAGGCGGTATAACCGGCCATATATAACTTAAATAACATAAATATAAATGTTAGTGAAGTTAATAAGAGTTAGATTACAGAAAATATAATTCAGGCGGTATAACCGGCCATATATAACTTAAATAACATAAATATAAATGTTAGTGAAGTTAATAAAAGTTAGTAAACATAAATGATATTTAGGCGACAATGTCGACCATATATAATTTAGGTGGCAGAGCCAACCATATAATAAGAACAATACAAATGCACTAAGAACTTAATAAAAATTAGTAGTTCAAAATTTTAGTAGTCCAAAATTTGATATGTCCGAGTCTGAAAAACCTTAATAATTTCATACCTTGATTAGTGACTCGTGATCGTTTGAGATATCCTTTGATTACACTAAGCTCTTCGTGCTGATAACGTGTTATAATTCAGTAGGCTTATAACTAATTTTGACCTAAGCCTATACAATCCTTAAATATGAGAGAGTAGTAATGGAAGAGAGAGAGAGAGTATATTTCTTATATGTAAGAAAAAATGGTGTATATGTGTGTTCATTATCCACATATATATAGTACAAATTTTACTATCCATATTTGACTAATTACCATCCATATTTTACTACTAAATTTACAACATTAATATATTTTTAATTTTCAATTTTAACCTCACATTTATTTTTTGAAATTAAAAACAAGATATCATTGTTACCTACATATGTTCATTTATTATTTGTTTATTATTTAAATAATATTTCAAAAATATCTAAATAAGTTTAGAAATGGAAAATAAAATACAATAAAATCTTTCTCTTTTTCCCTTCTTTGTTCCTGTCCTGTATGTGCTGCTACAACTATTTAATCCTATACATATAGATTCATCAGTTTTTTCAAGCTTTCTCTCTTCCCAACCATGGCTATCTCCTGATTTTATTTTTATTCTTTATTATTATTTATTATTACTATTATATTTATATTACAGAAACACAAAAATAAAGAGATTATTATTAAGAGTGCTTTCAAGCATTCATGGTCTCACCATCTTCACCAATTCATTACATGAAAAACAATTTCTCGAATCTTTTTTTCACCAAAAATGGCAACTTTACAAGAACCCCATCTCGATTTGGAATCCGGAGGTGACGGCGGACTTCATACCCACCGTCAATCAACCGCCACTACCTGCGGTGACGGCAGTTCACGGTCATCTGACACCAGTGAAATTAGTACTATAGCTACCACCGAGATTGTTGGGATTGATGACGTGGACAAAAGGAGGGAATCCACCGTGTCTGATTTTTCAGTGGTGGATCTGGAAAGTGGTGGTGGAATCCATGGCGGTGATGGTGATGAAGGTAGTAAACTACATTTATCTAAAATTGAAAGAGATTGTAGAATTTGTCATTTGAGTCTGGATTTTACTAATAATCAAGATTTTGAGAATGGAAATGGGATTCCAATTGAATTAGGTTGTTCTTGTAAAGATGATTTAGCTGCTGCTCATAAACATTGTGCTGAAGCTTGGTTCAAGATTAAGGGCAATAAGTAAGTACCCACCTAACTGTTCATCAAGATTCAATTTTTATCAGTTTAATTTCATACCCAGTTTCAATTTTTTATGTTTTATGATCAAAACTTGTGTTTTATGTGAGTGAAGTACAAAAAATTATCTAAAATTCCATTTTTACCACTTCATTTACATACCCATTTGCATTTTTCCACATGTCATGATCAAAACATGAACTGTTCAGTGAAATTAATTAGTACTGCTATAAAATTTATCTCTAGATTTAATTTTGTTGACTAGTCAAGATTCATATGCTTCTAGTATATTTTCTTGCGTGTCTTGCTGGTTGCATTGTTGCCATTTTAAGGCTCTTGATTGTGGGATTAAGTTGACCTTTCTTGACCAAAAACTTGACTTCTAAATAACCCTAATATTCATTTTAGTTACTGAGGTCATTGAGGTAATATTTATAATTTATAATTATAATTATGAACTACTGTAAGTAATTATAAATAGTCTGCACCCAAAAGAGAAGTTCAGGTACAATGTAGGAAGCAACAGTAACAAAATTAGGTGAAAAATGTATAAAATGAAACTTGAATACTTGAGATATGGAGTCAACACTTTAGGCAATGAAAGGAGGGAATAATGCAGGAAATAAAGTCGATAAAGGCCGATTATATGAAATGAAAAGATTCTAATTGTTAAAAAAGAAGTTGGCAACCAATAATCCTATGTGTGTTGTTAAGTATGGAAAACTTTGAATCTGTTTATTCATCTTTTAATCGTGTCGGAATTTGCTTCTTTTTCCTTTTCATTTTGCTTTCTCTTTTGTTATCTACAAGTGGCCTTTTGAGTCAATTCGACATAAGCACTTTTTAAAGCTCAAACGCTCTATTGTATTACACTTGTTCATATGATACGACACATGATTCTTGTATTTTATCCTTAAATACAACATGATATCTTGTGTTGGGATCCCAGTTTCATGGACAAAGTCACCTACGTCGATCTTTTAGATAGTTGGTATAATTTCTTTTTGTCTATTTTGAAAGTTGCTTACATAATATCTTTGCATCAGGTGCTATATAGCACTAGCACATATTAAAATCTATCGTCGGTGTACGGTACACAATTTATTAGTGTTACTATAAACACAAGTGCTTATCTTTTCTTTACTTTTTATTCTTATACTTTTCCTGCTTTACATTCTTGTCACTGATTTCTTATTAAGTTAAAATAGAAGATTTGTTTAAAGCGATTGATGTGATAAAAGAACAAAAAAAAGGGCGTTAAATATCGTTTAAATCTAATCCTCTAAGTTACTTATATGAACACTTTGTAAACACGCCAAAGTCTTGTATAATTAATTTCTAAGTTACTTGTATGAATACTTTGTAACAAGATATTACCCTCATCATGTACTTGATTATCTTATACTTAACAAAATCTTAGTTTCTGTTTATTTGAGTTAAAAAATAATATACTAACTTCACTTGGTACGACCTAAACTTCAGAACATGTGAGATCTGTGGATCAATTGCACAAAATGTTGCTGGTGCAAACGATGCTGAATTAATGGAACAGTGGAACGAAGCTAATGACGCCATGTCAGCAGCTACCGCACATGGTGGGACCACAACCACCACAGCAGATGCACGAAACTTCTGGCAAGGTCATCGGTTTCTTAACTTCTTATTAGCTTGTATGGTATTTGCGTTTGTCATCTCATGGTTGTTTCATTTCAACGTCCCCTCATGAAAACAAGTAGATCGATGATTAACTATTGAATGAAAAACGTTCAATGAGCTGTCAAATGAATAGTATTTCTTATCTGCTACACGGTACTACAAGCAGGCTGTTTTTCTCTTTGTAGTGTGAAGATATTAAATGAATGTTTATTTGTTGTTGTCATTGATTGGTTAGCATAGCATTCATGTGCTTCATTAGAGCTGGTTGTATTGATTGTAACCTTGAGATGTGTATGAAATGTTGTTTCTTGTTTAGTTATGTCTTAAATGTTCTACTTTTAGACAATGCCTTATTTTGTCTAGTCATTTTTACCTAAGATTCACATTCCACTTGGGGTCTGATAAGTACTAGACAAAGAAACAAAGTTATTGTTGTACAGTATGGTCATGTTTTGTAGCACATGAGCCTATGTTATGCTTCTTTCTTTTACTAATTTGAGTGTTGATATATTTACTAATGTATTGGATCAATCTACCATAGTTATGCATCGCTAGTATGTATGCTACAAAGTAGTTATTGCATAATTGTGGTTTATTTATCAAAATCCAAGTGATTAAAAATTGAAATATTATCATCCGTATAAGATAGTTCGAGTATGACCTATGTGGCTGGAGTGTGGAGTGTGCGAGTCTTTTATCGGTTGCTTTTGTTTTGTTTTCTCTTAATACAGGTAATAATTATTCTTAGTTTTAACTTTTAAGTAGTACGGAGTACTAATTACTTTGCCCTCCGTTTCATATTAATAAACTACCCAAAAAAACACACAGGTTAAATAAATTTCATAAAAGTACTATATTTTTTGTTTACCTTTCAGCTTTACCCTTAATATTATTCTCTTTTAATATTATCCAGATACATTAAAACTTTACCTTATTATTCTTATTTATATATGGAAGTAGATTATTAATTTAACACAGTTCAAAATAAAATATTGGACTATTAATATGATATTTAGAGGAGTATTATAGTAGGTTTGAAGAAATAAAAAATATATGATAAATTCAATGATAACTTTACAAGTGAAACTATTTTTAAATTATGTAACAAATCATACTAATAAAGTAAGTGTTATAATTCAGTAGGCTTATAACTACCTTTAATGGTTATAAGAACAAAGAGAGAAAAAGAGAGAAGAAGGAGAGAAGAAATATTGATATTGATATTTCAAGAGAAATGGTGCACCTTAAATGGCTACCATACATGTCTATTTATAGTATAAAATATTACTATGCAAGAAATATAATAATAATAAAATTAACATCCAATCTAGATATTTTATAACACTCCCCCTTGGATGACAATTTTATTAGAGAATAACTAGTACTGCCTCGTTAAAAACCTTGCTAAAGAAAACCCATTGGGATAAAACTTTAGCTAAGGGAAAAAGAGTGCAGCATAGAGTTGACTCCCCCTCAAGTAGGCAACGCCTGAGTTGTTACATCTTCTGAACATGCCTCATGCCAATATTTTGAACGTGTGTTCTGAAAATAGCAGTTGGCAGTGCTTTGGTGTAAAGATCAGCAGAGTTGTTGATTGAACGTATCTCATTTTAATCTGGTTGTCTTTTACGAGATCTTGAGTATATGAGAAGAATCTGAGGTTTTCATCTGAAACTGTATCATCTAAATCTTTTATGTAGAAGTTTAGCCCCTGTGATTTGTCTACAATCTCCTTCATGGTTTGCTCAAACCCTTGTTTCAATTCATATTCCCTTGTAGTCTTTTCTGAGCCTTACCAACATACCATTCTTTTCCATCAAACTTATGACCGTTAAGACTGTCTATGGCTTTGGCGCATCGTCAGTATTTATATTTTGTTCAGTCACTTTTGATACTCTTCTTTCATTTGTATTATGCAAGCTGCATTATCTTCATATATAGTTGTTGGTGAAGATAGTTGTTAGTCTTTTATAGCGTTCTAGTCCACAAGAATCAATAATGATTTGTGTCATTGATCTCAACCAAACACATTTTCGAGTAGTTTCATATAATGCAATCACTTCGTCATGATCTGATTATGTTGCAACAAGTGTTTGTTTTAAGAACGCCATGATTTTTGTGGTACCTCCATTTAGGAATACATATCGAGTTTGAGATTTATCTTTATGAGGATTTGATGAATGACCTGCATATACATAATCAACCAAATCTTGTTTTGAAACGTTAGAATAAAATAATTTTAAATTAGCAGTTTCTCAAGGGTATCAAAATATGTGTTTATCCCATTCCAATGTCTTTTTGTAAGGGCTGAGTTGAACCTTGTCAACAAATTAACTGCAAAAAAATGTCAGGTCTTGTACAATTTGTAAGATACATAACAGTCCCAATTGCACTAATATATGGAACTTCTGATCCGTTAATATCTTCATGATCTTCACGGGGATGAAATGGATCAGTGTCAATATTGAGTGATCTAACAACCAATTGGCTTTATCTTTAAAAAAAATGTTTTAAAATCTTTTCAGTATAAGTTGTTTGATGTACAAGTAGACCATTAGGCATATGCTCAATTTGCAATCCAAGGCAATACTTGGTTTTTTCAAGATTTTTTATTTCAAAATAATTCTTTAGAAGTTGAATGATTTCATAGATCTCTTTATTTGTTCATATGATGTTAAGAACATTGACATAAACAACTACGATCTCATATCCGAACATTGTTTTTATAAAACATACGTGCAAAATAAGTTTATATTTATACCCTTTTTTTTTATCAAGTAGTCATTTAATCGGTTATACCACATACGTCCCGTTTGTATAAACCCACTTAGAAATCTTTGTGATTTAATGGAATATATTCCCTTGGGTTTTACATTAGATGCTTATGATACCTTAACCCTTTAGGTATATTCATATATATCACTATTAAGCGATCCATACAGATAAGTAGTAACAACATTCATGAGATGCATTTAAATAACTACCAGGTTGATTAAGTATCTAATAAGTAATTGTATCCATTACAGGAGGATAATTTTTCCTCCTAATTCATTTCTGGTCTTTGTGGGAAATATTGAGTTACAAGTCTAGTTTTGCCTTGTAACTTCATTTGCATATTTCTTTTCGGATAAAAATTCATTTGTATCCCATACGTTTCACATCTTTAAAAGTGATAACGATTGATCCGAAAACTTTTCTTTTATCGAGCGATTCTAATTCAGCTCTTATTGCTCCTTTCCATTGAGCTCAATCATGTCCATTTTGTATATTCAATGACAGATTTTAGTTCCAGATCATCATCTTTATTCATGATGTCATTGTAACATTATATGAAAATATCTCATAGAGATTTTAGTTTCATTTCAGTTCCATAATATTGCATAATTTATCGCAATTTTAGTATTTACATTTATCAATATCCTCTGCAGAAGGAATATTGATTTGTGGTTCTTCTTGAACACTTTCTCTTACCTCATTATCAGCTGATTTTCTTTTTCGAGGATTTTTATCTTCGGAACCAATTGATCTTCCACGTTTGATGCGTGGCAAAGACTCAACAGTGACATTATTGCCAGCTTTTGGAATTTCAGTTCGAGCTGGAGCATTTATCGCTGGTATATATGATTTAGTCACTTTTTTATATCTGTAAATGCATAAAGTAATTAATTTGCAAGTTCTTGCATATGCATTATTTTTGAACTTTCGTTTCACATTCTTTTGTGCGAGTTCAATATACCTTAATTGATGTTCGCATCATGAAGCATCATTTTATTTTTTATTTTTATTTCTCCCCCTAATCTAGGGAACAATGTTTTATTAAAAATGACAATCAGCAAAACGTGCTGTAAAAACATTACCCATCATGGGTTCAATATATCTTATGATTGAAGATGTTTTATATCCAAAATATATTATCATCTTTCTTTGAAGAACCATTTTATTGTGTTGTGGTGATACAATTGGAACATACACTGCACAACCAATGTTTTAAGGTGGAAAATATTTGGCTCTTGGCCAAAATCAAGTATTAAGTGAAAATATTTACGACTTCCACATGGTATAAAGCGAATTAATGTCGCAGCATGTAAATTTACATGTCCACATATAAATATTGAGAGATTTGCACTCATTATCAATTGTCTAGTTATTAGCTGTAAGCGTTTATCTATTGATTCAGCTAAACCAATTTTGTGTATGCACATGAGCAACTGGATGTTCAACAACAATCCCTGTAGATATATAATGATTATTAAATGCTTGAGATGTTAACTCACCAGCATTATCAAGTCTCATCCTTTTAATGGTGTAATCAGAATAATGTGTTCTCAATTTAATAATTTGTGCAAGAAACTTTGCAAATGCCATATTACGGCTTGATAACATACAAATATGAGACCATCCGCTAGATGCGTCTATTAGAACCATGAAATATCAAAATGGTTCACATGATGGATGAATTGGTTCATATATCTTACCTTGAATTCTTTCAAGAAACATTTGTGATTCTTTTTCACAATATACTTTTCATTAATCACCATATGTGCTTTCCATTAATCACCATATGTGTTTTTTTTTTATTTATAAATCACCATATGTGTTTTTTTTATCATATATCCTTTTCACCATATACGCTTTTAATCATATGCGCTGTGTTTTTCACCATATGCGCTTTTAATCATATGCGATTTTCATCATATGCGTTGTGCTTTTCATCATATTCGCTTTTTATCATATGCGCTTATCATATGCGATGCGCTTTTTATCATATGCGCTTTTTTATGTGAATAGTAAATTAATTAATTTCGTTTTACTATTCATATGAATTAATTTAGATTTACTATTTTGTTAATTGAGTAATATATATATACATCATATACTTGTGACTCCGAAGGCTCAAATGAATTTTACCATATAGTTATACGTTGTACCTTGCACATTAATTTTCAGTAGAAGCTTTAGATGCATATTATTTTCAGTAGAAGCTTTAGATGCACTTTTTTTTTTTTTTAATCACCAAATACCACAAACACTTTGTTTGCGTTTGTTCATAGTCATCAATGAAAACCATTTTCTTTAATTTTATTTTATACAATAAAATTAACGCATCATTATTCTTTTCAAAAACAATAATCTATTGTTATTGTTCACTTGTGCCATGTTTAACAACAAAAGTCAACAACCTCTGTCTTGTTTGTTGTGGCAACCAAAAACAACCTTTGCTTTTGTTACCGAGAATCCAAGACCAAAAAAAATTAATTTTTAATTAATCTTTTATCAAAACCATAAATGATTTTATTGATCTACGTTGATATGGCCATAAAGAATTGACGGCTGACCTACTTTTGTAAGTGTATTTCGGCTATCATCCCGAAAACGCACAACGACCTTTTTTTTTTTTATGAACTATTTGTTTCATATCTAGCTTAGGCAATTATTGTGAACATTTGGTCCCTATAAGAGCATTTATTTTTTAGACTTTTAGTTGATTTGTACTTGTCACAATTAGAGATAGCACCCGCGGGTCGTGGATGCGGATCCATTGGATCCATCACCCGTACCCGCGGATTTTTTTTAAGAGACATCCAATTGAACCCTTGTTCGTTGAAACAATTTGACTATATTTTTACTCCCCATTATTAAACGGGCCATTTTGATGCACACTCTTAAAAAAATAATTTGTTTTTTAAGTTTTATTATTCAACCTCCTTTTTTCAACGGTCACGTTTTTAACAAAACATTTGACAAGTTTGGAAAAAAGTTTTTTTATTGATTATCATCAAAAGTTTTCTATTGTCACTCTACTGGATGGAATTATGGCATACAACCAAAATTGCAACCCAACACTACATAAGAACAAAAAGGTTGTTTTTAATTAACATATGTATATGTGTTAAACTCGAAATAATAATAACTTATTTTAGAAAATTAACATAAGACATGTTGAAACATTTTTGTCACATTTAACTCATCAAGTCTAATACTTATCATTGATAGATTTTATCACGTCTAGGAGATGTTTACTTTTTTCTTGTATTAAGTCATACTTTCATTTACCTTTGTTTGGAAAAAAGTTTTTTTTTTTACTTTGCTTTCCCCCTTTCTGTAAAACTCATTTAAACACTTTCTTTGTTTTTTTTTTTAAAAAAAAACTTCCTTTTTTTTACGTTACCCGTAAATTATAAATATATAAAAAAAAACTTTTTGTTTAAATTTTTTTTCTAGTTTTTAAAAGGCCACTTGACCAATTTTTTAATTCTTTCACAACACCTGATATCGTGATCGTGACCTTTCACCAAAGCAAGAGATATTCTTGATAAACTAAACACGGACTCGTGTTTGAAATTGTCGGTCACAAAAAAATTCATTTGATAAAAGTATATATATTTTTTTTTAGTTATAGAAGGAGACCACTTCATTTTCAATACTTCATTTTTGACAAAAAAAAACTATTCCATTTTACCATCCCCCTTTTTTTTTTTTTTTCTTACTTTAACTTTTAAGATATACTTTTAATAAAAATACAAACTACTTTTTCTTATTTTAACTTTTAAGATTTACTTTTAATAAAAATACAAACTACTTTTTGTATTTTAACTTTTAAGATTTACTTTTAATAAAAGTACAAACTACTTTTTCTTATTTTAACTTTTAAGATTTACTTTTAATAAAAATATAAACTATTTTTTTATTTTAACTTTTAAAATTATAAATTTAAGAATAAACATTAGTATGCATGAAATAAATAATGATTAATTGCATAAGTAATCATAAATGTTAGATAACATATAAAGACCCCGTCGTATTCGTATTGATCGGAATTAATCTCGACCCATGGTACCATGTTGTCAAATGACGTGTTGCGTACATAAAGTACCGTGTTGTCAAATGACGTGTTGCGTACAATCATGAGGTCTTATTAACATAAATATAAATGTTAGTGAAGTTAATAAGAGTTAGATTACAGAAAATATAATTCAGGCGGTATAACCGACCATATATAACTTAAATAACATAAATATAAATGTTAGTGAAGTTAGTAAAAGTTAGATTACAGAAATATAATTCAGGTGGCATAACCGACCATATATAACTTAAATAACATAAATATAAATGTTAGTAGTCCAAAATTTGATATATTCGAGTCTGAAAATTATTAATAATTTCATACCTTGATTAGTGATTCGTGATCGTTTGAGATATCTTTTAATTACACTAAGCTTTTCGTGCTGATAACGTGTTATAATTCAGTAGGCTTATAACTACCTTTAATGGTTATAAGAACAAAGAGAGAAAAAGAGAGAAGAATGAGAGAAGAAATATTGATATTGATATTTCAAGAGAAATGGTGCACCTTAAATGGCTACCATACATGTCTATTTATAGTATAAAATATTACTATGCAAGAAATATAATAATAATAAAATTAACATCCAATCTAGATATTTTATAACAGTAAGAATTTTATGGTCATATGAGATTTTTTCCTTGAGTGCGTATCACTCCGTATGATTTCCTGCTTATTACGTACCTTAATAAACATGTAACTGTTGTAAATTTAGTAGTAAAATATGGATAGTAATTAGTCAAATATGAATAGTAAAATTTGTACTATATATATGTGGATAATGAACACACATATACACACCATTTTCTTACATATAAGAAATATACTCTCTCTCTCTTCCATTACTACTCTCTCATATTTAAGGATTGTATAGGCTTAGGTCAAAATTAGTTATAAGCCTACTGAATTATAACACGTTATCAGCACGAAAAGCTTAGTGTAATCAAAGGATATCTCAAACGATCACGAGTCACTAATCAAGGTATGAAATTATTAAGGTTTTTCAGACTCGGACATATCAAATTTTGGACTACTAACATTTTGAACTACTAATTTTTATTAAGTTCTTAGTGCATTTGTATTGTTCTTATTATATGGTTGGCTCTGCCACCTAAATTATATATGGTCGACACTGTCGCCTAACTATCATTTATGTTTACTAACTTTTATTAACTTCACTAACATTTATATTTATGTTATTTAAGTTATATATGGCCGGTTATACCGCCTGAATTATATTTTCTGTAATCTAACTCTTATTAACTTCACTAACATTTATATTTATGTTATTTAAGTTATATATGGCCGGTTATACCGCCTGAATTATATTTTCTGTAATCTAACTCTTATTAACTTCACTAACATTTATATTTATGTTAATAAGACCTCATGATTGTACGCAACATGTCATTTGACAACACGGTACTTTATGTACGCAACACGTCATTTGACAACACGGTACCATGGGTCGAGATTAATTCCGATCAATACGAATACGACGGGGTCTTTATATGTTATCTAACATTTATGATTACTTATGCAATTAATCATTATTTATTTCATGCATACTAATGTTTATTCTTAAATTTATAATTTTAAAAGTTAAAATAAGAAAAAGTAGTTTGTACTTTTATTAAAAGTAAATCTTAAAAGTTAAAATACAAAAAGTAGTTTGTATTTTTATTAAAAGTAAATCTTAAAAGTTAAAATAAGAAAAAATAGTTTATATTTTTATTAAAAGTAAATCTTAAAAGTTAAAATAAGAAAAAATAGTTTGTACTTTTATTAAAAGTAAATCTTAAAAGTTAAAATACAAAAAGTAGTTTGTATTTTTATTAAAAGTAAATCTTAAAAGTTAAAATAAGAAAAAGTAGTTTGTATTTTTATTAAAAGTATATCTTAAAAGTTAAAGTAAGAAAAAAAGAGGATGGTAAAATGGAATAGTTTTTTTGTCAAAAATGAAGTATTGAAAATGAAGTGGTCTCCTTCTATAACTAAAAAAAAAAAATATATACTTTTATCAAATGAATTTTTTTGTGACCGACAATTTCAAACACGAGTCCGTGTTTAGTTTATCAAGAATATCTCTTGCTTTGGTGAAAGGTCACGATCACGATATCAGGTGTTGTGAAAGAATTAAAAAATTGGTTAAGTGGCCTTTTAAAAACTAGAAAAAAAATTTAAACAAAAAGTTTTTTTTATATATTTATAATTTACGGGTAACGTAAAAAAAAGGAAGTTTTTTTTAAAAAAAAAAAAAAAACAAAGAAAGTGTTTAAATGAGTTTTACAGAAAGGGGGAAAGCAAAGTAAAAAAAAAACTTTTTTCCAAACAAAGGTAAATGAAAGTAGGACTTAATACAAGAAAAAAGTAAACATCTCCTAGACGTGATAAAATCTATCAATGATAAGTATTAGACTTGATGAGCTAAATGTGACAAAAATGTTTCAACATGTCTTATGTTAATTTTCTAAAATAAGTTATTATTATTCCGAGTTTAACACATATACATATGTTAATTAAAAACAACTTTTTTGTTCTTATGTAGTGTTGGGTTGCAATTTTGGTTGTATGCCATAATTCCATCCAGTAGAGTGACAATAGAAAACTTTTGATGATAATCAATAAAAAACTTTTTTCCAAACTTGTCAAATGTTTTGTTAAAAACGTGACCGTTGAAAAAAGGAGGTTGAATAATAAAACTTAAAAAACAAATTATTTTTTTTTGAGTGTGCATCAAAATGGCCCGTTTAATAATGGGAAGTAAAAATATAGTCAAATTGTTTCAACGAACAAGGGTTCAATTGGATGTCTCTTAAAAAAAATCCGCGGGTACGGGTGATGGATCCGCATCCACGACCCGCGGGTGCTATCCCTAATTGTGACAAGTACAAATCAACTAAAAGTCTAAAAAATAAATGCTCTTATAGGGACCAAATGTTCACAATAATTGCCTAAGCTAGATATGAAACAAATAGTTCATAAAAAAAAAAAAAAAAAAAGGTCGTTGTGCGTTTTCGGGATGATAGCCGAAATACACTTACAAAAGTAGGTCAGCCGTCAATTCTTTATGGCCATATCAACGTAGATCAATAAAATCATTTATGGTTTTGATAAAAGATTAATTAAAAATTAATTTTTTTTTGGTCTTGGATTCTCGGTAACAAAAGCAAAGGTTGTTTTTGGTTGCCACAACAAACAAGACAGAGGTTGTTGACTTTTGTTGTTAAACATGGCACAAGTGAACAATAACAATAGATTATTGTTTTTGAAAAGAATAATGATGCGTTAATTTTATTGTATAAAATAAAATTAAAGAAAATGGTTTTCATTGATGACTATGAACAAACGCAAACAAAGTGTTTGTGGTATTTGGTGATTAAAAAAAAAGTGCATCTAAAGCTTCTACTGAAAATAATATGCATCTAAAGCTTCTACTGAAAATTAATGTGCAAGGTACAACGTATAACTATATGGTCAAATTCATTTGAGCCTTCGGAGTCACAAGTATATGATGTATATATATATTACTCAATTAACAAAATAGTAAATCTAAATTAATTCATATGAATAGTAAAACGAAATTAATTAATTTACTATTCACATAAAAAAGCGCATATGATAAAAAGCGCATCGCATATGATAAGCGCATATGATAAAAAGCGAATATGATGAAAAGCACAACGCATATGATGAAAATCACATATGATTAAAAGCGCATATGGTGAAAAACACAGCGCATATGATTAAAAGCGTATATGGTGAAAAGGATATATGATAAAAAAAAAAAAACACATATGGTGATTTATAAAAAAAAAAAAAAAACACATATGGTGATTAATGGAAAGCACATATGGTGATTAATGAAAAGTATATTGTGAAAAAGAATCACAAATATTTCTTGAAAGAATTCAAGGTAAGATATATGAACCAATTCATCCATCATGTGAACCATTTTGATATTTCATGGTTCTAATAGACGCATCTAGCGGATGGTCTCATATTTGTATGTTATCAAGCCGTAATATGGCATTTGCAAAGTTTCTTGCACAAATTATTAAATTGAGAACACATTATTCTGATTACACCATTAAAAGGATGAGACTTGATAATGCTGGTGAGTTAACATCTCAAGCATTTAATGATCATTATATATCTACAGGGATTGTTGTTGAACATCCAGTTGCTCATGTGCATACACAAAATTGGTTTAGCTGAATCAATAGATAAACGCTTACAGCTAATAACTAGACAATTGATAATGAGTACAAATCTCTCAATATTTATATGTGGACATGTAAATTTACATGCTGCGACATTAATTCGCATTATACCATGTGGAAGTCGTAAATATTTTCACTTAATACTTGATTTTGGCCAAGAGCCAAATATTTTCTACCTTAAAACATTAGTTGTGCAGTGTATGTTCCAATTGTATCACCACAACACAATAAAATGGTTCTTCAAAGAAAGATGATAATATATTTTGGATATAAAACATCTTCAATCATAAGATATATTGAACCCATGATGGGTGATGTTTTTACAGCACGTTTTGCTGATTGTCATTTTAATAAAACATTGTTCCCTAGATTAGGGGGAGAAATAAAAATAAAAAATAAAATGATGCTTCATGATGCGAACATCAATTAAGGTATATTGAACTCGCACAAAAGAATGTGGAACGAAAGTTCAAAAATAATGCATATGCAAGAACTTGCAAATTAATTACTTTATGCATTTACAGATATAAAAAAAGTGACTAAATCATATATACCAGCGATAAATGCTCCAGCTCGAACTGAAATTCCAAAAGCTGGCAATAATGTCACTGTTGAGTCTTTGCCACGCATCAAACGTGGAAGATCAATTGGTTCCGAAGATAAAAATCCTCGAAAAAGAAAATCAGCTGATAATGAGGTAAGAGAAAGTGTTCAAGAAGAACCACAAATCAATATTCCTTCTGCAGAGGATATTGATAAATGTAAATACTAAAATTGCGATAAATTATGCAATATTATGGAACCGAAATGAAACTAAAATCTCTATGAGATATTTTCATATAATGTTACAATGACATCATGAATAAAGATGATGATCTGGAACTAAAATCTGTCATTGAATATACAAAATGGACATTATTGAGCTCAATGGAAAGGAGCAATAAGAGCTGAATTAGAATCGCTCGATAAAAGAAAAGTTTTCGGATCAATCGTTATCACTTTTAAAGATGTGAAACGTATGGGATACAAATGAATTTTTATCCGAAAAAAAATGTGCAAATAAAGTTACAAGGCAAAACTAGACTTGTAACTCAATATTTCCCACAAAGACCAGAAATGAATTAGGAGGAAAAATTATCCTCCTGTAATGGATACAATTACTTATTAGATACTTAATCAACCTGGTAGTTATTTAAATGCATCTCATGAATGTTGTTACTACTTATCTGTATGTATCACTTAATAGTGATATATATGAATATACCTAAAGGGTTAAGGTATCATAAACATCTAATGTAAAACCCAAGGGAATATATTCTATTAAATCACAAAGATTTCTAAGTGAGTTTATACAAACGGGACGTATGTGGTATAACCGATTAAATGACTACTTGATAAAAAAAAAGGGTATAAATATAAACTTATTTTGCACGTATGTTTTATAAAAACTATGTTCGGATATGAGATCGTAGTTGTTTATGTCAATGTTCTTAACATCATATGAACAAATAAAGAGATCTATGAAATCATTCAACTTCTAAAGAATTATTTTGAAATGAAAGATCTTGAAAAAACCAAGTATTACCTTGGATTGCAAATTGAGCATATGCCTAATGGTTTACTTGTACATCAAACAACTTATACCGAAAAGATTTTAAAACATTTTTTTTTAAAGACAAACTCATTGTTGTTAGATCACTCAATATTGACACTGATCTATTTCATCCCTGCGAAGATCATGAAAATTTTAACAGATCGGAAGTTCTATATTTTAGTGCAATTGAGGTTCTTATGTATCTTATAGATTATACAAGATCTGACATTTCTTTTGCAGTTAATTTGTTGACAAGGTTCAGCTCAGCCCCTACCAAAAGACATTGGAATGGGATCAAACAAATAGTTTGATACCTTCGGGGAACTACTGATTTATAATTATTTTATTCTAACAACTCGAAACAAGATTTGTTTGGTTATACAGATGCAGATTATTTATCCGATCTACATAAAGCTAAATCTCAAACTGGATATGTATTCCTAATTGGAGGCACCGCAATATCATGACGTTCTCAAAACAAACACTTGTTGCAACATCATCAAATCATGCCGAAGTGATTGCATTACATGAAGCTACTCGGGAATGATTTTAGTTAAGATCAATGATACAAATCATTATTGATTCTTGTGGACTAGAACGCTATAAAAGCCTAACAACTATCTATGAAGATAATACAGCTTACATAGTACAAATGAAAGAAGAGTATCAAAAAATGACAGAACAAAACATAAATGCTGACGAGGCGCTAAAGTTATAAACAGTCTCAACGGTCATAAGTTTGATGGAAAAGAATGATATATTAGTAAGGCTCAGAAAAAGACTGAAAGGTAATAGGAATTGAAACAACAGTTTGAACAAACCATGAAGGAGACTGTAGACAAATCACGTGGACCAAACTTGTACATAAAAGATTTAGATGATACAGTTTCAGATGAAAACCTCAGATTCTTCTCATATACTCAAGATCTCGTAAAAGACAACCAGATTAAAATGAGATACGTTCAATCAACAACTCTGTTGATCTTTATACCAAAGCACTGTCAATCGCTGTTTTTCAAAACATACATTCACAATATTGGCATGAGGCAAGTTCAAAAGATGTGACGACTCAGCGTTGTCTACTTGAGGGGGAGTCAACTCTATGCTGCACTCTTTTTCCCTTAGCTAAAGTTTTATCCCACTGGGTTTTCTTTAGCAAGGTTTTTAACGAGGCAGTATTAATTGCTCTTTAAAAAAAAATTACCATCCAAGGGGAAGTGTTGTAAATTTAGTAGTAAAATATGGATGGTAATTAGTCAAATATGGATAGTAAAATTTGTACTATATATATGTGGATAATGAACACACATATACACACCATTTTCTTACATATAAGAAATATACTCTCTCTCTCTTCCATTACTACTCTCTCATATTTAAGGATTGTATAGGCTTAGGTCAAAATTAGTTATAAGCCTACTGAATTATAACAGTAACATCTTAAATCTTAAATATATTTTAATATTATTAATATTAAATTAAACAACCAAAATTTAATATTTAATTCACTAATATTTTTTATATTATATTATTAATTATAAATTATAATTATTAATTCAATTTAAATAACGACACCCTTTTTATATTTAGGTGATTATTAATACACAACATGTTTTTGTCATGCAAATCAAACATGCTTTGAGCCTTTGACGTGTACTATACAACATCATGAAACATGTTTGGTTGTGTTTGGATAAAAATTGGTTGTATACGAATCACTCATCTCTATAATTTAATAGTTATATGTTTGTACATTTTTAAGAATTAACTCCATCCTGGCGTTCCACTTTGACCCGATTTGATGTTGCACATTTTAGGGCACACGAACCTATTGTCACGAGCTTTTCAAAGAAATGATTAAAATATTCTAGAAGCGGTTTCGTTGGTGCAAGGAACAAAATTTTCATCGCAAAACTTTAGAAAAAACGCGTTTGATGAATTATTGAAGGATGTATATTCATTTTGTCAAAACTTTGAACTTGAAATTTTGAATATGGATGTTGTATAATCGTTTCAAGAAATCGAAAGACGGATATTACCAATCAACATTACTTCAAGGTTGACATTTTTACTACGGTTTTGGATAAGATAGTTCAAGAGTTTGGTGATCGGTTTAGCGAGGTAAACACCGAATTGCTTACTAATATGGCGGCATTAAGCCCACGTAATTCGTTTTCCATGTTTGATGCATCTAAGTTAGTGAAGTTGATTGAGATGTATCCTATGAATTTTAATCAAGTGGAAATATATCATCTTAAGTGTTAACTTGATATCTATTATGTGTTTGTGCGTCGAGATGAAAGATTCGTCAACTTAATGAGATTACTACCTTGCTAGATTGATGGTTGAAACTGAAAAACATATTTCATTTTGTTATCGATTATTAAAGCTTGCTTTTGCTTGCATGTCGCAACCTCGACGGTAGAGATGTGTTTTTTCGGCAATGAAGCTTGTGAAATCAGATTTATGTAATCGAATGAATGATCTAAATGGTTGTCTTCTTTGTGCCATAAAAAGAGAAGCGATTGCTAGTGTTACAGATTAAACAATTATGGATCGTTTCCAACTAATGAAATATTGTTGGGGACAATTGTGAATGAAAATAGCTTGTTTTTTTTTTTTTTTTTTTTTTTTTACTTAAACATAGTTTGTGACGATCGCTCCAAATCCATATGGACGAACACGTCATTCATCGATTTCATTGCGAGGTATTTGACCTCTATATGATACGTTTTGTAAATATTGCATTCTTTTGAAAAGGCACACCATAAATGAATATTTAAATCAAAGGTTTTTGACATCTGATGATTTCTACATATAGACAATCACCGTAATATAATAGTTTACAATAGTACTTCCGTTGACAATGCAGTTAAAATAAGATACATGGTGATGATTTGGTGAATGCAACGTTTCCTTGAAAAATATGCCATGTAAGACTCCATGCACATAGCTTGTCTAACATATAAGCAAACAGCGGAAGACTTCTAGGGAACCTGAGAATAAACATGCTAACAAGTGTCAACACAAAAGTTGGTGAGTTCATAGATTTAATGTTTTGCATAATCTGTACATAAAGGTAGATCACAAGATTTTAGTTGTTTCATCCAGAAACGTTTATCAAAATATTCTATAAGATTGAGCACCCTGGTAACTAAGCTTTAACGTTATAATAAGTACCCATGTTTTAACATACATGCAACCAACATGTACAATACACGCAAACCAACGTGTACTAAACTCAAATAGCATACGTCTGTTTAATAGTTCAGGCTAGGGTTTCTATACCTGAAACAGACGGGGATGTCAAGCCCTATGGATCCATATACAGTTATTCGCGCCCACCAGTCCACATCCTATGTACTGGCAGCTACTAGTTACCAAAGCTAGGGATTTTCGGTTTAACTCAGTGTAAAATTAAGTATGTACTTGTGTCCATTGCTTTTAAAATAAATTGCATGTATTCTCAGCCCAAAAATATATTGCAAAAGCAATTTAAAAAGGGAGCAATGAAACTCACCTTAGCAGCATATAAAGTCGTTCACCAAAATGTGACCGAAACTCGGATTACCAAATAACCGTAGATCTCAACCTAGAGAACTGATGTTAAAGCGAATGGGTACTAAATACTATAATATTTTACTACGAAATACTATTAAATACTATACAATTTTACACAAGTTATTTATTTATTTATAGAGTGGAAATACCTGAACCTTGCTACAACACTTATAGGCAGTGTACCTAATCGTACAGTAGTGTAGTTTTTAGTAAGTCCGGTTCGTCCACAGGGAACTAGCCAAGTTTAACGCTATATTTTTAAAAACTATATTTGTATATAAATATATATAAATATATATAAATATATATAAATATAAGAAGTGTTATTATTATTATAAAAGGAAGTTTTTACCGTTTAATGACCGGTTTGTCGATTTAAAAACTTAAGTCGCAGTTAAAACCTAATGTAAAATATATAAAAGACTTAATTTAAAGCGTAAAGTAAATAACAATAATTAAAGTGTGATAAATTAAAGTGCGATAAATAAAATGACAATAAATAAAATTGCGATAATTAAAAAGTACGATAATTAAAATGACAATAAATTATAGTGCGATAATTAAAAGTGCAATTAAATATGAAATAAAGGAATTATGCTTATTTAAACTTCCGTAATCATGATGTTAGACGTGTTGAATTTAGTTTATTACCATGGGTTAATTGTCCTTTGTCCTGGATTATTCAATATGTCCATACGGTTTTGTCCATAATAGTTCATCAGTCATAAATATAAAGTGCGAGAGTCTTCGTCAAATTATCCTTATACTCGAAGTCAAATATTCCAACTAATTGGGGATTCGAATTGTAACAAGGTCTTAATACTTTGTTTAATGAATACACCAGGTTATCGACTGCGTGTAGTCCAAGGTTTTACTACTTTGTTAACAATTACACCAATTACCCTTGAATGTAATCCACCCCTGTTCAACAAGTCTATTAACTATTAATCCAGTTACGTGTCCGGTAAAATGAACAATTATTGGTATTTATAGATATCCCGCCCACCGTACCCGATTAAGCGTATGTGGTTATTTATAGATACGTCAAATTATAACCTTTATATTAAATTAACGAGGTATCGTTAAGTTAATATAAAACCCATTAATAGCCCATAGTCTAATTTCCACAAGTGTCGTTCTTTTATCCAAACCCAAATTATAGTCCAAAGCCCAATTACCCAAATTTAATATTTAGCCCAACATCGCGATTACTTTGGCATTAAATAAGCATAATAGTAACTTAGCTATGAGACATTAATTTAAAAAGGTTGAACATAACTCACAATGATTAATAATAGCGTAGCGTTACACGGACAGAATTTGGACTTACAAACTTAAAACATTCGCTAACATACCCTTATTATTAAAATTAAATTAAATTAAAATTATAAATATAAATATATATATATTGAGAGATAGAGAGTGAATTAGAAAAAGATGTGTTTTTTCGTGCAGAATTCGATGGCTTTTATAGGCCCACATTTTACTGTGCAGCTCCGCGAGTGCGGAGCTTTTGCCCTTTAGAACTCCGCGAGTGCGGAGCCTCCTTTTCCAGCTAACATTCTTTGCTCTTTTGACTGCCGACGGTTTTAATATATAAATATAATATATATATATATATATATATATATATATATATATATATATAATTTATATAATTAATTATATATTATATTATATTTATATACATAATTAATTTGTAACTTTCGGTCCTTTGCGTCGTGCGTTATTAGTTGGTTCATGTCCTGGTTCCGGTTTTTCGAATGTCCTTTTGTACGATTTAATAATTTGAAATTTTGTGTTTTGTGGCTCGTACTCTTGTACTTTTGAGACGTTTCTCATCAATAATTTGAACCTCTTTGATTGTACTTTGTACTTTTTAGCTTTTTGGTCGTTTGCGTCTTCAATTCGTCGAATCTGCCTTTTGTCTTCACCTTTTATTATTTAAACGAATATCACTTGTAAATAGGACAATTGCAACTAAAAGCTTGTCTTTCTTGAGGGATAATGCTATGAAATATATGTTAATTTTTAGCATTATCAAATATTCTCATACTTGAGCGTTGCTTGTACTCAATCAATATAGTACTTGAATAAAAACATACTTGAATCACTTCTTTATTCTTCGCACTTTGTACATCAGTGATTTCAATACGGCGGTATGAACAATGATAGTAACGATGTGGTTTACAGTCCCACATAACTATGAAAATTTAGATCCGTTAGGAAATTGGATCTTTATGAAAACATTTGATCTTTTGAAAATTTAATCTAGCTTTTATCCTAGATAAGTTTTCCGGAATAACCCTTCAACGGTGTTTGCAAAATGTTTTTGTGGGTTGTGTGGAGATTTAAAAATTTTAGCTCAAAACTTGCGGTTTTGTGTCACCCACTTGCTAAACTTGTATTGGAAAAGCAACACGTCCAGTATACTTGCTCCGTATATTACCTTTCGGTAAACTACCGTCCAGTTGTAAAGGAAAGCGTTGAACAAGCAACTGTTAAGGCAATGTCCCGTGACATGCTTTTAATTATGGTCTATAACGTGTCAGATACAATTACTATCCTTTGTAGGAGCAATAGTAAAGATCACCCTATAGTTTTTCGGTCTGGCACAAAGTCCTGTCTTTGACAATGCTATGCAACCACCGTTCTTACGGTTGACACCCGATTTGGTTCTGGTGACCTAATGAATTCCAGGTGAATTCCTAGAATTTTACGTTCAATGGTAATGAACGCATTGAAAATAGGGTTTTCAGAAAACAAATCGGTTTGTAATTTTGATCAAAATATTTTCTCGTTCAAGCTCGAGTTTAGATATCATCGAATTCCATGAGTTTGAATTCTCAATCTTTAAGGTCAATCTCAAGGATTGAGCAATATTAGTTTTAAAAGCTGATTTTTGATCTTTTAAGGAGATTATCCTTTCTGAGGATCTGATTCATTAGTCTTATCAAGCTAATTTGCACGGCGCCCTCCCCATTTTATGAGACAGATCCTCTCATGGTTAGGATAAGTCTGACCACTTGATGACCCTGTTTGATGCTGAGGTCCGTGGATTTCCAGCTGATTTTCGAGAAAACTTTTCAAGGTTTTTCGTAGACTCTACAACTGGTCTGGACGACAACTTCCTGACCTAAATCAAGAAGCGCGTGTCTTTTTCGGAAGACTTTACTTCCTTTTAATGATGGAATTGATTCATCGTGTAGATCTATCTTTTCTTTCAAATATATTATAAGAAATTGGGTAAAACTGATAAAATTGTCCAAAACAAAAGTATCTTCAGTTATTTGTACAAAAATATGTGATATATGTTTTAAATAACTTGTTAAATTTTTCCCACACTTGGCTTTTATTTTCCTTTCTTTGCCTTTTTATTGTCCTCTATTCCATTTTAAATGAATTCTAACATTTTGGGTTGTTTCTCAATTTATGTCCTTTCCGAGGTAACAATAATTTCGGTGTTAACACCTAGTTTTATCGTTCATAAATATGTATAAACATGATTTTGAATTCATTTATTTGAAAATTTTGAAAAATTTTACTTGAATTGGGTAGTCAGTATATAAGACTAGGGCTGTTCTTTATTATCAGAGAGCACTAGATTCTAATACAACTACTGCGTAACTAGTATTTTTAATGGTAACCAAGTATATAATTTTTTTTTTAAAAATCCGAAAAGAATTTAACCCCTTCCCACACTTAAGATCTTGCAATGCCCTTATTTGCAAGAAATCAGTAACAATTTAAATTATTGGGGGTGATTAGCGTAGAAAAATGATTAAATTTTACCAAAGTTTTCAAACATATTGGCGTTTGTTTGTTGAATCATAAATGGTGCATATCATTTTTTTCATTCCTGCAGCTATTATTTCACATATATTTTGCATCTTGTCGTCAAAATTAGTTGCTTTTGCTGAACTTAATGTCAGTCTTTGAAAATGCGCTGTTTTACCCTGTTTTGTACATAAGATACACTACAAACATACATAATATTTTTATTATTATTATTATTATTATTTTTTATATAAAATGGTTTATTAATAAAACAATTAATTGTGTAATTTAAAGTTTTGTTTTCCTTTTTATTTAGGACGAGGTTGTTTCGGTACGTTGACCTAGTCCGTCCCTCGATAAAATTTTAAAAATTCGTCATTTTAAAGCGTTGTTTTAAAAGCAAAGATTTTTGGGTTTTTTTTTTTAATGTTTTTGGCATACTTTAATTCAATAAGATTAAAAATAATGATAATAAAATTTCTCGTCCCGCTCTCGGGTAAAGCAATTTCGGTTCAACGACATAGTCTTCAACTCACGACGAATTTTAAATATCAAATTTTTAACTTAATGAAATAAAGTAAATTTTTGTTTTTAAATTCACACCAAACTTAAATTTAAAATGCATAAAATTAAAAATTCATATAATATCATTAATATTTTTATACATTAATTTTACAAACTTATATTAAAAATATTAATTTTTAGAATATTTAAAAACTTAAATATATTGGTTTTAAAAAATTTACAATATTAATTTTAAAAACATGGTAAAGATAAAATTAAAAATCGTTTTGGTCTTTTATCCCACTTTAATCAATCAAATATTATCAAAAATATACGCCCCTCTTTTCGGTAAAGTAATTTCTGTTCCATAACCTAGTTTTCTCCTGACGAATTTTTGAAATATTTTGGGTTGATTGATTGAAGATATTTATACCTTAATAATAAACGGTAAATTTCGCAGTGATGTAATAAATTTTTGTATGATATCAATAATTTCGATTACGCATACCTAATTTTATTGAATACTAATTTAATACTTTATAGCGAACGATTCAGCGTTTATTATCAAAAAGTTAAAAGCAATAAAATAAAAATAAAAATAAAAACTGTACATACTTACCTGTGAGAAAGAATTCTCAGAGACCTGCTTTAGCCGACTCATAGGAGAGTCGTGTTATTTGGTTCTCCATAGCTACGTAAGCGTAACCTCGATTCTTCAATATCTTTTCTTCTAAACATATGAACGGTCCTTCTCTGCATAGAGTAACAAATTCGGTATTTGAATATGTTTGATTATTTGAACATTTACCTTCGTGTGACCATTTTCCGCATTTATAACATCTTTCAAGGTGTCGTGCTCTTCTTTTTGTTGCGGATTTTGATTTTCCTTTACCAAAATGTATCTTATGATGATCTTTTCTGAGTTCTTTTCTTACTCCGTCCATTTTGCCTCTTATGAATGATACCATTTCACTCGGAAGTGTGTCATTATTACGTTTAGTAATCATAGCATGTAGCATTAGACCATGGTTCAGATCAAAGGAATTCTTCATCTCGTAAAACCTAAAAAAATAAAAATTCAGAATGGGGGGAGAAGACTAGTTCTTTAGGGTCTGCTAGGGAAAGATCATACGGATTCCATTTTCAGAAACTACACGAAAATAGAATATCTAACTCTAACAGAAATATAAATAACCCTAAATAGATTCGATTCTCCCCACACTTAGTTAGATGTGGTGTCAAAATTGTGATTAACTTCGTTTTCAGTTGGACTATCAATAACTTGTATATCTTTGACTTTTACTTCAAGCCAATTGTTGATTTCCTCTGTAACTTTCACAAATTCAACTAACATTGCCTTTTCTTTTGGCGATAAATTGGATACTAATCGGTTACATAACTTAAAGTTTCCCTTAATCCTAGCATCGTGAATCTGTTTATAAAGTTTCTTCGTTGAACTGTTAAAAACGGGTTCGTCTAATTTCGTATCATCAACGGGGTTCTTTTTTATCGGATCATCATTAAGTGTTTCTTCATCTTCCCCACACTTATGTGTTTTTATTGGTTTAACAATTTTGGTTGGTGGAGATCTAAACTTTCGGTTCACAAAGGTGACCGATTTATCACCATCCCTAAGTGTCATTATACCTTCTCTTACATCAATGAATGCTTCGGTGGTTGCTAAAAATGGGCGACCTAAAATTAGAGGAATATCAAGGTTTTCTCCATATTAATAACTATGAAGTTTGCAACAAAGGTTAAACTTCCCACTTTAACAAGTAAATTATTTGCTATTCCAACCGGGTGTTTAATGGTTAGGTCAAATGTGACAACCCGGAAATTTTTGATCAAATTTAAACTTTATCTTTATATCATTAGATAAATATTTCAAACATATATATTACGTACAAATTTACAATTCTAAATATATATATATATATATATATATATATATATATATATATATATATATATATATATATATATATATATATATATATATATATATATATATATATATATATATCTTAACTTAGTCATAAAATGTCCTAACATAGAATAATATATTTTGACAAACAACGAGCCACTGATTTATAGAAGCAAATGACCACAACACTCAATTATATAAGGTACATTTGTCATAAAGTAATTTTTCAATAACTAAAACCAAATTTGTATAATGGTACGAGTCATTAAACGTAAAAGGCTATTTTTCTAAACGTACGAAAGTGCGCTCGAAAAACCGTAAGTGGTACATGAGTCTTGAGACCACGTCCGTGTCATTTTTATAAAAATTATATTTTTACTATGAGCGTAAATATAATATAATATTTAATTAATTCTAAAGATTAAATATATTATATATTAAATAATAATATATATTTATTACATGTACCAAATGTGTCGACATGATGAAAATCATTGAATGGAAGCTGTAAAGTTATATCATGCGATCGCATGGTATATGCATGGAAAAGCCATGCAATCGCATGGAAAGATGGGAGAGTTCAGGTTCTATAAATTGATCGATCTAGTTCCAGTCTGGTGCATTCAATATCACGCATTCTCTCTCTATACATATTATTATTATTATTATTATTATTATTATTATTATTATTATTATTATTATTATTATTATTATTATTATTATTATTATTATTATTATTATTATTATTATTATTATTATTAAAGATTATTATTATTAATCTAAATATTATTATTAGTAGTATTAGTAGTATTATTAGTAGTATTATACATAAAATACTACGACGAAGTCATGAGCGTGTCACTTTTGAAATGGGTTTTCAAACGAGATAGAGCTAAGGAAATTATGGGTTATAGCTATGGAGGTTATGGATAATGTTCATGGGTGTTGTTCGCAAGTCAAACCTAGTGTTTATCATCTCTGTTGCGTCTACGTACTTTCCTGTAATATTGAATCTCAATATTGATACGTGAGCATTCATATCTTATCTTTTATATATTAATAGTGTATCCATGTCTAGTGCTCGAGTATATATATTTATGCAAGTTTGTATGCTAAATTTCGTCGTTAAACAGTTTATATTGAATCACGAATTAAATACATATATTACTGATAAAAGTTATATGATATGCATGTTTTTGGAAAGCTGGCGAAAAATCAATAACTTTTCATTTAGAAATCGCGTAATTTCGATGAACGAATTAAAAGATATGGTCAACTGAATTATGATTGACGTTAATTGGAATTTCTTTTGAATCTGCAATTAATATTTATACAACTTGTTTGTAAGATTGATAAATTTGTTTCTTGAATATTACCAACCGAGTAAATGAATCCTTATATAAGGCACGTCTCGTTTTGTTGAACTATTGTCAAAATTGACTTTTTGAAACGACTTTGGATAACTTTTGTATTTCAATCTCGAGCATTAGGATTGTGATACACTATGACCTGACCTAGCTTGATAGACATTTATTGACCAACATATGTTCTCTAGGTTGAGATCTACGGTTATTTGGTATTCCGAGTTTCGGTCACATTTTAGTGAACGACTTTATATGCTGCTAAGGTGAGTTTCATTTGCTCCCTTTTTAATTGCTTTTGCAATCTATATTTTTGGGCTGAGAATACATGCAATATATTTAAATGCAATGGATACAAGTACATACTAAATTCTACACTGAGTATAAACCGAAAATCCCTTAGCTTTGGTAACTAGTAACTGCCAGTTATAAGAACTGGTGGGCGCGAGTAGTAGTATATGGATCCATAGGGCTTGACATCCCCGTCCGAGCTAGAGCACTAGCCTTTTAACGGACGTATGCTATTTGAGAAGCGTATACGTTGGTTTGCGTGTATTATTAAGATTATTATACAAAGGATACTTATTATATAGACGTTAAAGTTTAGTTACCAGGGTGCTCTGTTACGTAGAATCTTTTGATAAACGTTTCTGGATGAAACAATTGAAATCTTGTGATCCACCTTTATATACAGATTATACGAAACAATAAAACTATGAACTCACCAACCTTTGTATTGATACTTGTTAGCATGTTTATTCTCAGATTTCCTAGAAGTCTTCCGCTGTTTGCTTATATGTTAGACAAGCTATGTGCATGAAGTCTTACATGACATATTTTTCAAGGAAACGTTGCATTCGCCAAATCATCAACATGTATCTTATTTTGACCGCATTGTCAACGAAAGTATTATTGTAAACTATTATTTACGGTGATTGTCTATATATAGAAATCATCAGATGTCGAAAACCTTTGATTTAAATATTCATTTATGGTGTGCATTTTCAAAAGAATGCAATGTTTACAAAACGTATCATATAGAGGTCAAATACCTCGCAATGAAATTGATGAATGACGTGTTCGTCCATATAGATTTGGAGCGATCGTCACATCAAATGATTGAACACCTATTTTGGTTGGTTTTAATTTACCCATACCTAATCTTTTGTATAAGGAAAGAGGCATAATATTTGCACTTGCTCCTAAATCTGCGAGTCCATTATATATAGCACCATCATTAAGCAAGCAAGAAATGATAAATTCACCCAGGTCTCCTACTTTAGTAAGTCGAGTTGGTTTGTTAACCTTTTTCGAATGTTCTTTTCTTGGTTCTTTCACTTCTATTTGAACTTCTTTTTCTTCATTTCTTGGAATGGGAGGTTTGTATAGAAATTCTTCTTCATCACTCCAATTTGAATCCTCCCCATTTTTCAATTTTGATTTTTCATATGTTGTTGATAATATATTTATGTTTTCATTTTGAAGGTTTTCTTGGGTGGTGAAATTATGATTGACTTCATTGTCAACTTCCATCGGACCATGTATGTAATGTTTAACTCTGTGACCATTAACTTTAAATTCAATCCCATTTGAATTTATTAACTCTATTGTTCCGTATGGGAAAACACTTTTGACTATAAATGATCCAGACCATCTTGATTTCAATTTTCCAGGAAATAGCTTGAATCGTGAATTGAAAAGAAGAACTTTATCTCCTTCCTTAAATTCTTTTGAACTTTTGATTCTTTTATCATGCCATTTCTTCGTTCTTTCCTTATAGATTAAGGAATTTTCATATGCCTCAAGTCTTAATTCTTCTAATTCGTTTAGTTGACTTAATCGTAGACGTCCGGCTTCATGTAAATCAAGATTACATGTCTTCAAAGCCCAAAATGCTTTGTGCTCAATTTCTACGGGAAGATGACATGCTTTTCCGTAAACGAGTTTAAAAGGTGTGGTTCCAATTGGAGTTTTGTAGGCTGTTCTAAAAGCCCAGAGTGCATCCTCCAATTTCATGGACCATTCCTTCGGATTTGATCCTACGGTTTTCTCTAGAATACGTTTTAAAGCTCGGTTGGTATTTTCAACTTGTCCACTTGTTTGTGGATGATAAGCGGTTGAGATTTTATGAGTTACTCCATATCTTTTGAGAACTTTCTCAAGTTGATTATTACAAAAATGAGTACCCCTATCAGTTATTAAAGCTTTCGGTGTTCCAAACCTTGCAAAAAGACGTTTTAAAAAGTTGACTACAACTCGTGTATCATTAGTTAGGAGAGCTTGTGCTTCCGCCCATTTAGATACATAATCAATGGCAAGGAGAATGTAGAGATTATTATGAGATTTTGGAAATGGACCCATAAAGTCAATACCACAAACGTCAAATACTTCACATACTTAAATGACATTTTGTGGCATTTCATCACGTTGACTTATTTTTCTGGCCCTTTGACAAGCATCACAGGATTTGCAAAAAAGGTGTGCGTCTTTGAAAATTGTAGGCAAATAGAATCTAGCATCGTAAACTTTTCTTGCTGTGAGTTGAGGCCTATAATGCCCTCCTGTTGGTCCTGTGTGACAATGGTTTAAGATTTGACTAGCTTCATCCCCGAATACACATCGGCGTATTATTCCATCGGGACAACTTTTAAACAAATGTGGATCTTCCCAGAAATAGTGTTTTATATCACTAAAGAATTTCTTTCGTTTTTAGTACGACAACCCTTTTTCAAGGAATCCACATACTTAGTAGTTTGCATAGTCTACAAACCATGGAATTTCACTATAGTCTATCTTCAATAGATATTCATCTGGAAAGTTATCATGTATGGCTGATTCATTTAGAACTTCTAATTCAGGATTTTCAAGACGAGAAAGATGATCAGCGGCGAGATTTTCTGCTCCCTTTTTGTCTCGGATTTCAATATCGAACTCTTGTAAGAGTAAGATCCAACGGATTAATCTTGGTTTGGCATCTTGTTTCGAAAATAGGTATCTAAGAGCAGAATGGTCGGCATAGACCACCGTTTTAGCTAGAACGAGATATGAACGAAATTTGTCAAAAGCAAAGACAATAGCAAGGACTTCTTTTTCAGTAGTTGTGTAATTTGTTTGTGCTCCTTGTAACGTCTTACTAGCATAATATATAGGTTGAAATAGTTTTTCAATCCTTTGTCCTAAAACGGCTCCCATTGCAAAGTCACTTGCATCGCACATAAGTTCAAACGGTAGATTCCAATTTGAAGTTATCATGATCGGTGCATTAGTGAGTTTTTCTTTAAGAATATTAAAAGATTTGATGCATTCATCTAAAAAGATGAATGGAGCATCCTTTTCTAGGAGTTTATTCATAGGAGTGGCAATTTTAGAAAAATCTTTTATGAAACGTCGGTAAAAACCAGCATGCCCTAGAAAACTCCTAACTCCTCTAACATTGGTGGGATGTGGAAGTTTAGCAATCACATCTACTTTAGCTCTATCCACTTTAATTCCTTCCTTTAAAATTTTATGACCAAGAACGATGCCTTCTTTAACCATGAAATGACATTTCTCCCAATTAAGTACTAGATTTGATTGTTCGCATCTAATAAGCATTCATTCAAGATTAACTAGACATGATTCAAATGTATCACCGAAGACTGAGAAGTCATCCATGAAAACTTCCATGCATTCTTCTATCATGTCGTGAAAAATCGCCATCATGCATCTTTGAAAGGTTGTAGGGGCGTTGCAAAGTCCAAATGGCATGCGTTTGTAAGCAAAAGTACCATAAGGGCACGTGAACGTGGTTTTCTCTTGGTCCTCGGATGCTATTGGAATTTGAAAGTATCCGAAAAAACCATCAAGAAAACAATAGTAACTATTTCCGGCTAATCTTTCCAACATTTGATCTATGAAAGGTAAGGGAAAGTGATCTTTTCTGGTGGCGTCATTTAATTTTCTATAATCAATACAAACACGCCATCCAGTTACAGTCCTAGTAGGAATAAGCTGATTTTTTTCATTTATGATGACAGTCATGCCACCCTTCGTAGGTACACATTGAACTGGGCTTACCCATGGACTATCAGAGATTGGATAAATTAAATCTGCATCTAGTAGTTTAATAATTTATTTCTTAACAACATCTTGCATATTAGGATTTAGTCTTCGTTGGCGTTGCACATACGTTTTATGACCTTCTTCCATAAGAATTTTATGTGTGCAATACGAAGGATTTATGCCTTTAATGTCATGAATCTTCCATGCAATAGCTGGTTTATGAGCTTTTAGCACAGAAATGAGTTGAGATTTTTCATTTTCCGCAAGAGAAGACGATATTATTACAGGTAATTCAGATTCACCATGTAAATAAGCATATTCCAAATGGTTTGGAAGTGGTTTTAACTCTAATGTCGGTGGTTCTTCTATCGATGATTTGTATCGATATCTGTCTTCTTCTTTTAGCATTTGAATTTCTTCTATTGTTGGTTCATATCCATTAGCCATAAGTGCGGCTAACATTTCAGTTTCATCAATTGGTTCAGTTCCTTCTCCTAAAGAACATTCCCCTGTTTCTTGCAATTCTGGAAATTCTTCTAACAATTCTGCATGTGAATCTATAGTTTGAATATAATAACATGTATCATATGCAGATTGCGGTTGTTGCATTGCTCTATCAATTGAAAAGGTAACACTCTCGTCCTCTATACTTAGGGTAAATGTCTTACCGAACACGTCTATTATTGCTTTAGCCGTGTTTAAGAATGGTCTTCCTAATATGAGAGGAACTCGAGAATCTTCTTCCATGTCTAGAATAACAAAATCTACTGGAAATACTAAAGTACTAACTTTAACTAGCATGTTCTCCATTATCCCTCTAGGATATTTTACTGATCGATCGGCTAGTTGTATACTTATTCTTGTTGGTTTCAATTCTCCAAGGTCTAGTTTAGTGTATAATGAATATGACATTAAATTTATACTAGCACCTAAATCTGCCAATGCTTCTATTGAACTAAGACTACCCAGATAATATGGAATCGTGAAACTTCCTGGATCTGATAATTTTTCTGGTATCTTATTCAACAGCACTGTAGAACAATTAGCATTCATAGTAACAGCCGAGAGTTCTTCCATTTTCTTTCTATTTGTGATTAGATCTTTCAAAAATTTAGCATATCTAGGCATTCCTGAAATCACATCAATGAAAGGAAGATTTACATTTATTTTTTTAAACATATCCAAGAATTTGGATTGCTCGGCTTCAAGTCTCTCTTTTCTCATTTTACTCGGGTAAGGAAGTGGTTGGTATGGTTTAACATAAGATTTTGCCTTAACTGTGTTATCTTCATTAACCTTTTCAACTACCGGTTCTTTTTCCTTATCTTGTTCAGATTGTGGTTCTTGTGGAATAGGAATAGCGTCATCAGAAATTATAGGTATTTCAGGTGGTTTAAGTGTAATACCACTTCTTGTGGTAATGGCTTTAGCCGTTTCATTCCGGGGGTTAGCATTTGTATCACTAGGTAAACTTCCCGGTTTTCTTTCACCTATCAATCTTGCTAGGTTGCTTACTTCTTGTTCCAAATTTTGAATAGAAGCTTGTTGAATTCTAAATGCTTGAGCATTTTGTTCATTAGTTTGTTTCTGAGATGTGAAAAATTGAGTTTGAGATTCAACTAGCTTTGACATCATATCTTCTAAATTTTGCATTTTATCATAGGTTTGTGGTGGTTTATTTTGAAAAAAATAGGTCTTTGCTGATTGTAAGTATTGTTGGATACTTGTTGATTGCTAGGACCTTGTTTGTTGTTATATGGAACATTTCGATTATAATTCTGATTTTGATTGTAGATTGGTCTTGGCGGTTGATAATTATTCTGATAATTATTTCCAGGCCTTTGGTTCATGTATGAAACATTTTCTCTTTGTTCCATTGTTTGTTCAATACTGAGACAATATTTTGTCAAATGTGGTCCTCCACACTGCTCACAACTAATTCGTATTGAGTGAATATCTTTAGTTATCTTTTCCATTCGTCTCTCGACAGCATCTATTTTTGCGGAAATGGAATCAAAGTCATGGCTAGAATCGGCTCTAGCTGCTTTAGATGATCTAACGACATCTTTTTCTTGATGTCACTCATGTGAGTGGGAAGCAGTGTTATCAATAATTTTGTAAGCTTCAGTTGCTGTTTTCTTCATAATGGAACCACCTGCTGCTATATCGATGTCTTTTCTTGTAGTGATGTCACATCCTTGGTAGAATATTTGTACTATTTGATAAGTGTCTAAACCATGTTGCGGACATCCTCTTAATAACTTTCCAAATCTTGTCCACGCCTCATATAGAGTTTCATTTGGCTTTTGTGTGAATGTAACAATTTCTCCTTGAAGTCTCACGACTTTAGATGCCGGAAAGAATTGTTTAAGAAATTTTTCAACTAAAACGTCCCATGTATCAATCGCCCCTTTAGGTAACGATTCCAACCAATCTTTGGCTTCTCCCTTTAAAGTCCAGGGAAATAACATGAGATATATCTGTTCATCCTCCACTTCCCTTGTTTTGAATAAAGTACAAATCCTATTAAAGGTACGAAGATGTTCGTTCGGATCTTCCTTCGGCGCACCACTAAATTGGCATTGATTAGTTACCATGTGTGACGATCGCTCCAAATCCATATGGACAATACGTCATTCATCGATTTCATTGCGAGGTATTTGACCTCTACATGATACGTTTTGTAAACATTGCATTCTTTTGAAAAGGCACACCATAAATGCATATTTAAATCAAAGGTTTTCGACATCTGATGATTTCTACATATAGACAATCATCGTAATATAATAATTTACAATGATACTTCCGTTGACAATGCAGTCAAAATAAGATACATGGTGATGATTTGGTGAATGTAACATTTTCTTGAAAAGTATGTCATGTAAGACTCCATGCACATACCTTGTCTAACATATAAGCAAACAGCGGAAGACTTCTAGGAAACATGAGAATAAACATGCTAACAAGTGTCAACACAAAGGTTGGTGAGTTCATAGTTTTAGTGTTTCGTATAATCTGTATATAAAAGTGGATCACAAGATTTCAGTTGTTTCATCCAGAAACATTTATCAAAATATTCTACAAGATTGAGCACCCTGGTAACTAAACTTAACGTATATATAATTTATACCCTTTGTATAATCATCTTAATAATACACGTAAACCAACGTGTACGCTTCTCAAATAGCATACGTCCGTTAAAAGGCTAGTGCTCTAGCTCGAACGGGGATATCAAGCCCTATGGATCCATATACTACTACTCGCGCCCACCAGTTCTTATAACCGACAGTTACTAGTTACCAAAGCTAAGGGATTTTCGGTTCAAACTCGGTGTAGAATTTAGTATGTACTTGTATCCATTGCGTTTAAAATAAAGTGCATGTATTCTCAGCCCAAAAATATAGATTGCAAAAGCAATTAAAAAGGGAGCAAATGAAACTCACCTTAGCAGCATATAAAGTCGTTCACCAAAATGTGACCGAAACTCGGATTACCAAATAACCGTAGATCTCAACCTAGAGAACATATGTTGGTCAATAAATGTCTATCAAGCTAGGTCAGGTCATAGTGTATCACAATCCTAATGCTCGAGATCGACATACAAAAGTTATCCAAAGTCGTTTCAAAAAGTCAATTTTGACAATAGTTCAACAAAACGAGACGTACCTTATATAAGGATTCATTTATTTGGTTGGTACAAAAAAATTCATTTTATCAATCTCGTAAACAAGTTGTTTAAATCTTAATTGCAGATTCAAAAGCAATTTCAATTAACGTCAATCATAATTCATTTGATCATATCTCTTAATCCGTTCATCGAAACTATTCGATATCTAAATGAAAACTCATTGATTTTTCGCCAGCTTTCCAAAAACATGTATATCATATACCTTTTACCAGTAATATATGTATTTAATTAGTGATTCATTATAAACTGTTTAACGACAAAATTTAGCATACAAGCATATATAAATATATATACTCGAGCACTAGACATGGATACATAATTAATATATAAAAGATAAGATATGAGTGCTTACGTATCAGTATTGAGATTCAATATTATAGGAAAGTACGTAGACGTAACGGAGATGATAAACACTAGGTTTGATTCACAAATATACCCCCGAACATTACCCATAACCTCCTTGGCTATAACCCATAATTTCCTTAGTTCTATCCCGCTCGAAAACCCATTTTGAAGGTGATACGCTCATAACCTCATCGTAGTATTTTATGTACAATACTAATTAATAATACTAATAATAATAAGATTAATAATAATATTAATCTTAAAAATAATAATAATAATAATAATAATAATAATATAAATAATATAAATAAATACTTACGGAGTAATATTAAGAGTGTGAGAAAAACAGAACTAAAATCGTGCAATTTATAGAAATTTTTCTGAAAAAGCACCCCATGCGATCGCATGGGATTTGTGCTTCAAGACCATGCGATCGCATGGCCCTCTGATCCAGCTCACAAACTTTTAACTTTTTGTTTGTCGACATAATTTTATATAATATATATAATATATTTAATTTATATAATTAATTATATATTATATTAAATTCACATGCATAGTTGACTTGTAATTTTTGTTCCGATGACTCGTACGTTGTCACTCGACTTATGTCCCTGTTCCGGTTTCTCGAACGCATTTTTGTACGCTTAGAAAATTCGCAATTTACGTTTTGTGACTCGTACCTTTGTCAAAATATAGTCTTAAATTATTAATAAACTATATCATTCAAAGTGTATCTTAAACTTTCGAGTGTTTTGGTCATTTACTTCTATAAATCATTGTCTCGCTATTTGTTGATATATAATAACAAATCGTTTTATGACCAAGTTAATATATATTTTCAACATTCATAAACACGTTTTAAATATAAGTCGCAATTTATTCATACAATTAATATTCCAACTTATCATATATATTCAAATAAATATTTAAACCAATAAGTTTAATGTACAGTATTAAACAATTAAAACTTTGTTACGTTTTCAAGTTATAGTATATATATGTATATATTTACATATAATAGTTTGCGAATCATTGAGAACAATCGAAGGGTAATTGAATAGTTCAAAATTTTGAGATTCAACTTCATAGACTTTGCTTATCGTGTCGGAAACGTTAAAGATTAAGTTTAAATTAGGTCAGAAATTTTCGGGTCATCACAATACCTCCCCGTTAAAGAAATTTCGCCCCGAAATTTGAGTGAGGTCGTCATGGCTAACAATAAAAATGTTTTCATGATGAATATGTGTTGATAAATAGAATTTTTATCACCGTTGAATAATATGGATAAAACAATCCAATTACTCGAAGCGTATGAGGGAAGTTATCGTAAAAGGGTGAAATGAAGAAATAGAGATTCGTTTATAACTCTTGACGTAGTAACGATTGATTTCCGGAATTTAAGGAATAGAAAATCTTCATTATCTAAATAAGATTTGATTCTTCGGAATTTGCGGAAATTAGGATTTTCTTTGATTAAATGCGTAATCTGCCTCGATTGCTATGTCTGATATTTTGCTATAAATTGACCTCTTTCGTTTCATTTATTTTCAACACTCCTATAATCTTCTTTCTTATTTCATACATCCCAATAGATTGTGAAAATGCTTAATCCAGTTCTGATTCTTGATATTTTCCTGGCTATCATATCCTTCATTCTTCTTTTTCATCTGCCACCAGAGGAAGTTATTTTCTTCTACTATTACCTTGGGGTTATAGTTTTTTTCATTCTCCTGTGTCTTTATATTGCTATACGCATTGATATACACGGTTTGTAATTTCGGGGTTGTTATCAGGCTTTATATTCTCCATTATATTTCGGAGCTTCATGCTTTCGTTTTCTCTTCCCGACCTTAAGTCAAGCGGATAATGGTCCAGAATTTGTAGGTATGAAGTTTCAGATGAACATAACTAATGTTCTAAGAAAGAAATGGTAATAGCACAATCTGACTTGTCAAATTACCAGAATACCTCGAAAAAGACCGAATCATTAAGAAAATATTTTCTTGATATTTTTAGAGATTATATAGAATGAAATAGGTATGTAACATGGTTCATGATGAGGGTATGATTTGTGAACCTTTATCACGTTCCATTAGAAACTCAGCATGACTTACTGTAATATAATCACGTTGATCAAGTGTCATTATATTATACTAACTCATGCTTCAATTCCTAACATTACTTCAAAACATTTATATTTTAAACTTGAAAGTTTCAGAATTTAGAAACTAAAATAGTTTCTTTTATGGTGTAACACAGATATCGTAAGGAGAAAATTGATTTCCGATAAGAATGATTATGGAATTATCTCCAGAAATATGGAGGATATTTATAATGAAAGATGCGATGATGTCTTAGAATTTCTAATATCAGAGGATGATGAAGAATATTGTCCGCAAGGGTTTAGATTCGGAAGCAAGGTATTCGTTAATGGCTTCAGCAGATACTGAATCATTTGGATTCTTTGAAGACAGGTTTCGTCCTTGTGATTTATCCACAGCCTCTTTCATACTTTGCTCAATCCGTTTTCCAGTTCCAAACTTTCTCTTTTTTTGAGCTTTGCCATCACACTATCCTTTGTCATCAAACTTTTTACTGTTAAGGTCGTTTACAGTTTTTGCTACTTCATCAGCATTTTTTCAAGATTTCGAGAACTAGTTCATAGTTTAAGGTATTTTTCAGAAACTTCACTTTCAAAATCTGTAAGTCTAGAAGATCGATGTTATCTATATATAACTGTTGTCGTAGAAAATGCTGCGAAATTCAAAATACTGATTGCTAATTCCCGGTGGTTGGTATGGCAATTGTTGTTACAAGTTGTATGTGAGTACTTGATAGAGTTTCAAGGAATAATTATCGTGATTTTTCGAAGAAACTTAAGTCACAGATTAATGAAGTTGCTGGTAAATTTACTGCTAATGTGGTGGGACATGAAAGGTTCCCTTGTAATAAGAACGTATATGTCAAGGTTACAATAAAGTTAATCTGAAAAGTCGAAGTTGACTGGTTGGAAGTGTGATGAAAATTGATATCTTGAAAAGAATTTCAAGATTATTTTCGGTATTAACAACATTAAAGGATCTTGCACAGTTTTGAAGTCAAAGTATAGCTTTGAAAGATGTAGAGATCTAAGAATGATGTCACCGGTTCAGAGTTATGGCTTGTATTCTGATCCGTCGATATCAGAATATGTGATTGAATTTGTATGAAATGATTGTGTATCATTGTGAAGATAGTGAGTATAGTTAATGATTTTTGAATCAAAATTGAAGAATGTACAGTGTAACATATTAATTGTGAACTTAAATATTTCTCGAGTAGTACCTACCCGTTAAAGATTTCACAATTAATACTTTGTTCAAAAGAATTTTTATTACCGTCTTTATGAAAGTATATGTATGTATATTTTCTTCAGATGTAATTCAGATTAAATGAGTTAAAATTATATTAAGCTCATTTGATTTTTGGCTTGAATTAGAAATGAATAATCTCTAAAACATTAGAGATTACATAATCTTCATGGAGTATTTCACTAATGAAATCAATACTTCATTAATTATTCTTATTGATATTCCTCGGTGAAGGATGTTGGTGTTCGTGGAATTTTTGTGAACCTTACAAGGCACATATGATGTTTTCTGGAAAGTTTCGAGTACATCGAAAATGAAAATGTAAAATCAATTATGTTATTGAATAATACACTTGGTTTATTATGAAATAGAATTCAATAAGTTAAAATAGAGATTGTAGTTAACAATGGTTAAGTTGTTAAGGAAGGATGTACATCATTGCATATTAGTAATATGAACTAACCGAGTAGTACCTACCAGTTAAGATTCACACGTAATAGCTTAGTACGAAAAGATTTATTTTGATTTCAAAATTCATATATATATTAAATATACATAAAATTTCTTCAGGGGAAATGAGTTAATACTTCATCGGTTATTATTGCTAGTATTTTTTGGTAACTACGATGCGTATGACGTTGATGTTCAAGGTACATATTGTGATGTTGAGGCTTGCGGTGCGGATGTTGTTGGTGGTGGTAATGGTACTGTTGGTGTTGTTGTCGGTGGTACTGTTGATGCCGGTGATTCTGCTAGTGCTTGTAACCTTTGCACCATATCCTCTTAAATGTCCCGTTCTTATTGATTAAAAACGTTCCATATTAATTGATTTCGTTGCGAGGTTTTGACCTCTATATGAGACGTTTTTCAAAGACTGCATTCATTTTTAAAACAAACCATAACTTTTATTTCATAAATAAAGGTTTAAAAAAGCTTTACGTAGATTATCAAATAATGATAATCTAAAATATCCTGTTTACACAAGACCATTACATAATGGTTTACAATACAAATATGTTACATCGAAATCAGTTTCTTGAATGCAGTTTTTACACAATATCATACAAACATGGACTCCAAATCTTGTCCTTATTTTAGTATGCAACAGCGAAAGCTCTTAGTATTCACCTGAGAATAAACATGCTTTAAACGTCAACAAAAATGTTGGTGAGTTATAGGTTTAACCTATATATATCAAATCGTAACAATAGACCACAAGATTTCATATTTCAATACACATCCCATACATAGAGATAAAAATCATTCATATGGTGAATACCTGGTAACCGACATTAACAAGATGCATATATAAGAATATCCCCATCATTCCGGGACACCCTTCGGATATGATATAAATTTCGAAGTACTAAAGCATCCGGTACTTTGGATGGGGTTTGTTAGGCCCAATAGATCTATCTTTAGGATTCGCGTCAATTAGGGTGTCTGTTCCCTAATTCTTAGATTACCAGACTTAATAAAAAGGGGCATATTCGATTTCGATAATTCAACCATAGAATGTATTTTCACGTACTTGTGTCTATTTTATAAATCATTTATAAAACCTGCATGTATTCTCATCCCAAAAATATTAGATTTTAAAAGTGGGACTATAACTCACTTTTACAGATTTTTACTTCGTCGGGAAGTAAGACTTGGCCACTGGTTGATTCACGAACCTATAACAATATATACATATATATCAAAGTATGTTCAAAATATATTTACAACACTTTTAATACATTTTGATGTTTTAAGTTTATTAAGTCAGCTGTCCTCGTTAGTAACCTACAACTAGTTGTCCACAGTTAGATGTACAGAAATAAATCGATAAATATTATCTTGAATCAATCCACAACTCAGTGTATACGTATCTCAGTATTGATCACAACTCAAACTATATATATTTTGGAATCAACCTCAACCCTGTATAGCTAACTCCAACATTCACATATAGAGTGTCTATGGTTGTTCCGAAATATATATAGATGTGTCGACATGATAGGTCGAAACATTGTATACGTGTCTATGGTATCTCAAGATTACATAATATACAATACAAGTTGATTAAGTTATGGTTGGAATAGATTTGTTACCAATTTTCACGTAACTAAAATGAGAAAAATTATCCAATCTTGTTTTACCCATAACTTCTTCATTTTAAATCCGTTTTGAGTGAATCAAATTGCTATGGTTTCATATTGAACTCTATTTTATGAATCTAAATAGAAAAAGTATAGGTTTATAGTCGGAAAAATAAGTTACAAGTCGTTTTTGTAAAGGTAGTCATTTCAGTCGAAAGAATGACGTCTAGATGACCATTTTAGAAAACATACTTCCACTTTGAGTTTAACCATGATTTTTGGATATAGTTTCATGTTTAAAATAAAAATCATTTTCCCAGAATAACAACTTTTAAATCAAAGTTTATCATAGTTTTTTAATTAACTAACCCAAAACAGCCCGCGGTGTTACTACGACGGCGTAAATCCGGTTTTACGGTGTTTTTCGTGTTTCCAGGTTTTAAATCATTAAGATAGCATATCATATATATATATAGAACCTGTGTTTAGTTGATTTTAAAAGTCAAGTTAGAAGGATTAACTTTTATTTGCGAACAAGTTTAGAATTAACTAAACTATGTTCTAGTGATTACAAGTTTAAACCTTCGAATAAGATAGCTTTATATGTATGAATCGAATGATGTTATTAACATTATTACTACCTCAAGTTCCTTGGATAAACCTACTGGAAATGATAAAAATGGATCTAGCTTCAAAGGATCCTTGGATGGCTTGAAAGTTCTTGAAGCAGAATCATGACACGAAAACAATTTCAAGTAAGATTTCCACTCGAAATAAGATTGTTATAGTTATAGAAATTGAATTAAAGTTTGAATATGATTATTACCTTATATTAGAAAGATAACCTACTGTAAGTAACAAAGGTTTCTTGATCTTGGATGATTACTTGGAATGGATTTAGAAAACTTGGAAGTAAACTTGCAATCTTGGAAGTATTCTTGATTTTATGAAACTAGAACTTTTGGAATTTATGAAGAACACTTAGAACTTGAAGATAGAACTTGAGAGATATCAATTAGATGAAGAAAATTGAAGAATGAAAGTGTTTGTAGGTGTTTTTGGTCGTTGGTGTATGGATTAGATATAAAGGATATGTAATTTTGTTTTCATGTAAATAAGTCATGAATGATTACTCATATTTTTGTAATTTTATGAAATATTTCATGCTAGTTGCCAAATGATGGTTCCCACATGTGTTAGGTGAATCACATGGGCTGCTAAGAGCTGATCATTGGAGTGTATATACCAATAGTACATACATCTAAAAGCTGTGTATTGTACAAGTACGAATACGGGTGCATACGAGTAGAATTGATGATGAAATTGAACGAGGATGTAATTGTAAGCATTTTTGTTAAGTAGAAGTATTTTGATAAGTGTCTTGAAGTCTTTCAAAAGTGTATGAATACATATTAAAACACTACATGTATATACATTTTAACTGAGTCGTTAAGTCATCGTTAGTCGTTACATGTAAATGTTGTTTTGAAACCTTTAGGTTAACGATCTTGTTAAATGTTGTTAACCCATTGTTTATTATAACAAATGAGATGTTAAATTGTTATATTATCATGATATTATGATATATAATATATCCTAGTATGATATATATACAGGTAAATGTCGTTACAACGATAATCGTTACATATATGTCTTGTTTCGAAATCATTAAGTTAGTAGTCTTATTTTTACATATGTATTTCATTGTTAATACACTTAATAATATATTTACTTATCATTTAACATAATTAACCAAGTGTATCAATATCTTAATATGATTCATATGTACCTAGTAAGACGTTGTTATAACGATAATCGTTATATATATCATTTTCGAGTTTCTTAATTTAATTGTCTCATTTATATGTATATAACTCATTGTTAAAATACCTAATGAGATACATACTTATAATAAAATCATGTTAACTATATATATAACCATATATATGTCATCATATAGTTTTTACAAGTTTTAACGTTCGTGAATCACCGGTCAACTTGGGTGGTCAATTGTCTATATGAAACCTATTTCAATTAATCAAGTCTTAACAAGTTTGATTGCTTAACATGTTGGAAACATTTAATCATGTAAATAACAATTTCATTTAATATATATATAAACACGGAAAAGTTCGGGTCACTACAGTACCTACCCGTTAAATAAATTTCGTCCCGAAATTTTAAGCAGTTGGAGGTGTTGACGTATCTTCTGGAAATAAATGTGGGTATTTCTTCTTCATCTGATCTTCACTCTCCCAGGTGAACTCGGGTCCTCTACGAGCATTCCATCGAACCTTAACAATCGGTATCTTATTTTGTTTAAGTCTTTTAACCTCACGATCCATTATTTCGACGGGTTCTTCAATGAATTGAAGTTTTTCATTGATTTGGATTTCGTCCATTGGAATAGTGAGATCTTCTTTAGCAAAACATTTCTTCAAATTTGAGACGTGGAAAGTGTTATGTACAGCCGCGAGTTGTTGAGGTAGCTCCCGTTGGTAAGCTACTGGTCCGACACGATCTATAATCTTGAATGGTCCAATGTACCTTGGATTTAGTTTCCCCCGTTTACCAAATCGAACAATGCCTTTCCAAGGTGAAACCTTAAGCATGACCATTTCTCCAATTTCAAACTCTATATCTTTTCTTTTACTGTCCGCGTAGCTCTTTTGTCGACTCTGGGCGGTTTTCAATCTTTGTTGAATTTGGATGATTTTCTCGGTAGTTTCTTGTATTATCTCCGGACCCGTAATCTGTCTATCCCCCACTTCACTCTAACAAATCGGAGACCTGCACTTTCTACCATAAAGTGCTTCAAACGGTGCCATCTCAATGCTTGAATGGTAGCTGTTGTTGTAGGAAAATTCTGCTAACGGTAGATGTCGATCCCAACTGTTTCTGAAATCAATAACACAAGCTCGTAGCATGTCTTCAAGCATTTGTATCGTCCTTTCGCTCTGCCCATCAGTTTGTGGATGATAGTCAGTACTCATGTCTAGACGAGTTCCCAATGCTTGCTGTAATGTCTGCCAGAATCTTGAAATAAATCTGCCATCCCTATAAGAGATAATAGAGATTGGTATTCCATGTTTGGAGACGACTTCCTTCAAATACAGTCGTGCTAACTTCTCCATCTTGTCATCTTCTCTTATTGGCAGGAAGTATGCTGACTTGGTGAAACGATCAACTATTACCCAAATAGTATCATAACCACTTGCAGTCCTTGGCAATTTATTAATGAAATCCATGGTAATGTTTTCCCATTTCCATTCCGGGATTTCAGGTTGTTGTAGTAGACCTGATGGTTTCTAATGTTCAGCTTTGACCTTAGAACACGTCAAACATTCTCCTACATATTTAGCAATATCTGCTTTCATACCTGGCCACCAAAAATGTTTCTTAAGATCCTTGTACATCTTCCCCGTTCCAGGATGTATTGAGTATCTGGTTTTATGAGCTTCTCTAAGTACCATTTCTCTCATATCTCCAAATTTTGGTACCCACATTCTTTCAGCCCTATACCGGGTTCCGTCTTCCCGAATATTAAGATGCTTCTCCGATCCTTTGGGTATTTCATCCTTTAAATTTCCCTCTTTTAAAACTCCTTGTTGCGCCTCCTTTATTTGAGTAGTAAGGTTATTGTGAATCATTATATTCATAGATTTTACTCGAATGGGTTCTCTGTCCTTTCTGCTCAAAGTGTCAGCTACCACATTTGCCTTCCCTGGGTGGTAACGAATCTCAAAGTCGTAATCATTCAACAATTCAATCCACCTACGCTGCCTCATATTCAGTTGTTTCTGATTAAATATGTGTTGAAGACTTTTGTGGTCGGTATATATAATACTTTTGACCCCATATAAGTAGTGCCTCTAAGTCTTTAATGCAAAAACAACCGCGCCTAATTCCAAATCATGCGTCGTATAATTTTGCTCATAAATCTTCAATTGTCTAGACGCATAAGCAATCACCTTCGTCCGTTGCATTAATACACAACCGAGACCTTGCTTTGATGCGTCACAATAAATCACAAAATCATCATTCCCTTCAGGCAATGACAATATAGGTGCCGTAGTTAGCTTTTTCTTCAATAATTGAAACGCCTTCTCTTGTTCATCCTTCCATTCAAATTTCTTCCCTTTATGCGTTAATGCAGTCAAGGGTTTTGCTATTTTGGAGAAATCTTGGATGAATCTTCTGTAGTAACCAGCCAATCCTAAAAATTGACGTATATGCTTCGTAGTTTTTGGGGTTTCCCATTTTTTAACGGTTTCGATCTTTGCTGGGTCCACCTGGATACCTTCTTTGTTCACTATGTGACCGAGGAATTGAACTTCTTCCAACCAAAATGCACACTTTGAAAACTTAGCGTACAGTTTTTCTTTCCTCAATACTTCTAGCACTTTTCTCAAATGTTCTTCTTGCTCTTGATCATTCTTTGAGTAAATAAGTATGTCATCGATGAAAACAATGACAAACTTGTCAAGATATGGCCCACACACTCGGTTCATAAGGTCCATGAACACAGCTGGTGCGTTAGTCAATCCAAATGGCATAACCATAAACTCGTAATGACCATAACGCGTCCTAAAAGCAGTTTTTGGAATATCATCCTCCTTTACTCGCATTTGATGATATCCATAACGTAAATCGATCTTCGAATAAACCGACGAGCCTTGTAGTTGATCAAATAAGTCGTCAATTCTCGGCAGTGGATAACGGTTTTTGATGGTAAGTTTGTTCAACTCTCTGTAGTCAATACACAACCTAAATGTACCATCCTTCTTCTTGACAAACAAAACAGGAGCTCCCCATGGTGATGTGCTTGGTCGAATGAAACCACATTCTAATAGTTCTTGCAGTTGGCTTTGCAGCTCTTTCATCTCGCTGGGTGCGAGTCTATAAGGAGCACGAGCTATTGGTGCAGCTCCTGGTACAAGATCTATTTGAAATTCAACAGATCGATGTGGAGGTAGTCCCGGTAATTCTTTCAGAAATACATCGGGAAATTCTTTTGCGACGGGAACATCATTGATGCTCTTTTCTTCAGTTTGTACTTTCTCGACGCGTGCTAGAACAGCATATCAACCTTTTCTTATTAGTTTTTGTGCCTTCAAATTACTAACAAGATGTAGCTTCATGTTGCCCTTTTCTCCGTACACCATTAAGGGTTCTCCTTCTTCTCGTACAATGCGAATTGCATTTTTATAACATACGATCTCTGCTTTCACCTTCTTCAGCCAGTCCATGCCAACTATTACATCAAAACTCCCTAACTCTACTGGTATCAAATCAATCTTAAATATTTCTCTACCCAGTTTAATTTCTCGATTCCGGCATATATTATCTTCTGAAATTAATTTACCGTTTACTAATTCGAGTAAAAATTTACTATCCAACGGCGTCAATGGACAACTTAATTTAGCACAAAAATCTCTACTCATATAGCTTCTATCCGTACCCGAATCAAATAAAACGTAAGCAGATTTATTGTCAATAAGAAACGTACCCGTAACAAGCTCCGGGTCTTCCTGTGCCTCTGCCGCATTAATATTGAAAACTCTTCCGCGGCCTTGTCCATTCGTGTTCTCCTGATTCGGGCAATTTCTAATAATGTGGCCCGGTTTTCCACATTTATAACAAACTACATTGGCATAACTTGCTCTGACACTACTTACTCCGCCATTACTCATTCCGACACCATTTGTTTCTTTCGTTCTGTTAACCCCTGGTCCGTAGACCTCACACTTCGCCGTGCTATGACCATTTCTTTTACACTTGTTGCAAAATTTGGTGCAGAACCCCGAGTGATACTTTTCACACCTTTGGCATAGCTGCTTCTGATTGTTGTTGTTGTTGCTGTTGTTATTGTTGTTGGGATGATTGTTGTAGTTGATGTTGTTGTTGTTGTTGTTGTTGTTGTTGTTGGGCCGTTTATTGTAGTTGCGATTGATGTTGCGATTGTTGGGATAGTTGTTGCGATTATTGTTGTAATTGCTGTTGTTGTTGTATTGGTGATTCTTATCACCGTTTTCCTCCCACTTTCTTTTGACTTGTTTCACATTGGCCTCTTCAGCCGTCTGTTCTTTAATTCTTTCCTCAATATGGTTCACTAGTTTGTGAGCCATTCTACATGCCTATTCTATGGAGGCGGGCTCGTGTGAACTTATATCTTCTTGGATTCTTTCCGGTAATCCTTTCACAAACGCGTCGATCTTCTCTTCCTCATCTTCGAACGCTCCCGGACACAATAGGCACAATTCTGTGAATCGTCTTTCGTACGTGGTAATATCAAATCCTTGGGTTCGTAACCCTCTAAGTTCTGTCTTGAGCTTATTGACCTCGATTCTGGGACGGTACTTCTCGTTCATCAAGTGCTTGAATGCTGACCACGGTATAGCGTATGCATCATCTTGTCCCACTTGCTCTAGATAGGTATTCCACCATGTTAACGCAGAACCTGTGAAGGTATGCGTAGCATACTTCACTTTGTCCTCTTCAGTACACTTACTTATGGTAAACACCGATTCGACCTTCTCGGTCCACCGTTTCAATCCGATCGGTCCTTCGGTTCCATCAAATTCCAAAGGTTTGCAGGCAGTGAATTCTTTGTAGGTGCATCCTACATGATTTCCTGTACTGCTAGATCCAAGGTTATTGTTGGTATGTAGCGCAGCCTGTACTGCGGCTATGTTTGAAGCTAGAAAAGTACGGAATTCCTCTTCATTCATATTCACGGTGTGTCGAGTAGTCGGTGCAATTTCCTTCAAAATAGTCAAATGGAACAAATTAATCATACAGAATATTAAGAGTAGTTAATAGTATTTCGTAGCATAATATGAACTCATTTATAAAAGCTTTTTCTTCATATTAGCATTTTATAAGTTTAAATTCGGGTAGTACCTACCCGTTAAGTTCATACTTAGTAGCTAATATACAATTCAACTACTACAATTCTATATGAAAAACTGATTATAATAATATTTCGCGTTCAAACTTTTATACAATATTTTACAAACTTACATTACCGCTTATTTTACATATAGCATGAAATATAGCACACAATAACTTTGATACAAGATAGTTGTGAAGATAATTCTAGCTAGTACACAAGTCATTCAGCAAAGGCAATAAAGACACGTAATTCATACGTCCAGAAACAAGTCATGCATTCTGGTTTTACTAGGACTACTTCCCATCCTTGGTCTTGTGGAACATAACCGTTATGGCCGTTGATAAGACACCGTGTTGTAACGTCGTCAAAGGGACGAGGGTTACGTAATGACCAACAGTCTCGTAATAACCTAAAAACCTCATTTCTTACCCCAATTACCGACTCCGTCACTTGTGGGAACGTTTTGTTTAATAGTTGTAGCCTGATGTTCTTTTTCTCACTTTGGTGAGAAGCGAACATTACTAACCCGTAAGCATAGCATGCTTCTTTATGTTGCATGTTAGCCGCTTTTTCTAAATCTTGAAGTCCTATATTCGGATACATTGAGTCAAAATAATTCCTTAACCCGTTGCGTAAAATAGCATTTGGGTTCCCCGCAATATATGCGTCAAAGTAAACACATCGTAACTTATGGGTTTCCCAATGTGATATCCCCCATCTTTCAAACGAAAGTCTCTTATAAACCAAGGCATTTTTGGAATGTTCTTCGAATGTCTTACAAACTGATTTCGCCGTAAATAGTTGTGCCGAAGAATTCTGACCGACTCTAGACAAGATTTCATCAATCATGTCTCCGGGTAGGTCTCTTAAAATATTGGGTTGTCTATCCATTTTGTGTTTTTATACTGTAAAATAGACGAAGAGTTAGATTCATAAAAAAAATACTTATTAATACAAGCAATTTTTACATATATCATAAAGGATAAACACACTATATTACATATATTACACCACACGAATACAACTATGTTATTCCGACTCGCTCGTTTCTTCTTCTTCTTCGGTTTTGGTTCGTTTTGCCAAGTTTCTAGGGATATATGATGTTCCCGTAATACGAGCTGTCATTTTCCACAACGGTTTAGAAAAACCTGGTGGTTTAGAGGTTCCCGGGTCATTGTTACAACTTAAGGGCTTCGGGGGTTGACGATACATGTAAAGTTCATCGGGGTTGGAATTAGATTTCTCTATTTTTATGCCCTTTCCCTTATTATTTTCTTTTGCCTTTTCAAATTCAGTTGGGGTAATTTCTATAACATCATCGGAATTCTCGTCGGAATCCGATTCATCGGAGAATTGGTAATCCTCCCAATATTTTGCTTCCTTGACGGAAACACCATTGACCATAATTAATCTTGGTCGGTTGGTTGAGGATTTTCTTTTACTTAACCGTTTTATTATTTCCCCCACCGGTTCTATTTCCTCCTCCGGTTCCTCCTCTTCCGGTTCTGATTCTTCTTCCGGTTCTGATTCTTCTTCCGGTTCTTCTTCGAGAACTTGTGAATCAGTCCAATATATATTCGACTCTTCGTTATTATTAGGTGAGTCAATGGGATTTGTGCTAGAGGTAGACATCTATCACACAATATCAAACACGTTAAGAGATTAATATATCACATAATATATACATGTTAATAATATATAGTTTCCAACAAAAAAGTTAAGCAATCGTTTTTAAAGAAAACAAGGTCGAAGTCCAGACTCACTAATGCATCCTAACAAACTCGATAATACACACTAATGAAAATTTTCTGGTTCTCTAAGACCAACGCTCGGATACCAACTGAAATGTCCCGTTCTTATTGATTAAAAACGTTCCATATTAATTGATTTCGTTGCGAGGTTTTGACCTCTATATGAGACGTTTTTCAAAGACTGCATTCATTTTTAAAACAAACCATAACCTTTATTTCATAAATAAAGGTTTAAAAAAGTTTTACGTAGATTATCAAATAATGATAATCTAAAATATCCTGTTTACACACGACCATTACATAATGGTTTACAATACAAATATGTTACATCAAAATCAGTTTCTTGAATGCAGTTTTTACACAATATCATACAAACATGGACTCCAAATCTTGTCCTTATTTTAGTATGCAATAGCGGAAGCTCTTAGTATTCACCTGAGAATAAACATGCTTTAAACGTCAACAAAAATGTTGGTGAGTTATAGGTTTAACCTATATATATCAAATCGTAACAATAGACCACAAGATTTCATATTTCAATACACATCCCATACATAGAGATAAAAATCATTCATATGGTGAATACCTGGTAACCGACATTAACAAGATGCATATATAAGAATATCCCCATCATTCCGGGACACCCTTTGGATATGATATAAATTTCGAAGTACTAAAGCATCCGGTACATTGGATGGGGTTTGTTAGGCCCAATAGATCTATCTTTAGGATTCGCGTCAATTAGGGTGTCTGTTCCCTAATTCTTAGATTACCAGACTTAATAAAAAGGGGCATATTCGATTTCGATAATTCAACCATAGAATGTATTTTCACGTACTTGTGTCTATTTTATAAATCATTTATAAAACCTGCATGTATTTTCATCCCAAAAATATTAGATTTTAAAAGTGGGACTATAACTCACTTTTACAGATTTTTGCTTCGTCGGGAAGTAAGACTTGGCCACTGGTTGATTCATGAACCTATAACAATATATACATATATATCAAAGTATGTTCAAAATATATTTACAACACTTTTAATACATTTTTATGTTTTAAGTTTATTAAGTCAGCTGTCCTCGTTAGTAACCTACAACTAGTTGTCCACAGTTAGATGTACAGAAATAAATCGATAAATATTATCTTGAATCAATCCACAACCCAGTGTATACGTATCTCAGTATTGATCACAACTCAAACTATATATATTTTGGAATCAACCTCAACCCTGTATAGCTAACTCCAACATTCACATATAGAGTGTCTATGGTTGTTCCGAAATATATATAGATGTGTCGACATGATAGGTCGAAACATTATATACGTGTCTATGGTATCTCAAGATTACATAATATACAATACAAGTTGATTAAGTTATGGTTGGAATAGATTTGTTACCAATTTTCACGTAGCTAAAATGAGAAAATTATCCAATCTTGTTTTACCCATAACTTCTTCATTTTAAATCCGTTTTGAGTGAATCAAATTGCTATGATTTCATATTGAACTCTATTTTATTAATCTAAATAGAAAAAGTATAGGTTTATAGTCGGAAAAATAAGTTACAAGTCGTTTTTGTAAAGGTAGTCATTTCAGTCGAAAGAATGACGTCTAGATGACCATTTTAGAAAACATACTTCCACTTTGAGTTTAACCATGATTTTTGGATATAGTTTCATGTTCATAATAAAAATCATTTTCCCAGAATAACAACTTTTAAATCAAAGTTTATCATAGTTTTTTAATTAACTAACCCAAAACAGCCCGCGGTGTTACTACGACGGCGTAAATCCGGTTTTACGGTGTTTTTCGTGTTTCCAGGTTTTAAATCATTAAGATAGCATATCATATATATATAGAACATGTGTTTAGTTGATTTTAAAAGTCAAGTTAGAAGGATTAACTTTTATTTGCGAACAAGTTTAGAATTAACTAAACTATGTTCTATTGATTACAAGTTTAAACCTTCGAATAAAATAGCTTTATATGTATGAATCGAATGATGTTATGAACATTATTACTACCTCAAGTTCCTTGGATAAACCTACTAGAAATGAGAAAAATGGATTTAGCTTCAAAGGATCCTTGGATGGCTTGAAAGTTCTTGAAGCAGAATCATGACACGAAAACAATTTCAAGTAAGATTTCCACTCGAAATAAGATTGTTATAGTTATAGAAATTGAATTAAAGTTTGAATATGATTATTACCTTGTATTTGAAAGATAACCTACTGTAAGTAACAAAGGTTTCTTGATCTTGGATGATTACTTGGAATGGATTTAGAAAACTTGGAAGTAAACTTGCAATCTTGGAAGTATTCTTGATTTTATGAAACTAGAACTTTTGGAATTTATGAAGAACTCTTAGAACTTGAAGATAGAACTTGAGAGAGATCAATTAGATGAAGAAAATTGAAGAATTAAAGTGTTTGTAGGTGTTTTTGGTCGTTAGTGTATGGATTAGATATAAAGGATATGTAATTTTGTTTTCATGTAAATAAGTCATGAATGATTACTCATATTTTTGTAATTTTATGAGATATTTCATGCTAGTTGCCAAATGATGGTTCCCACATGTGTTAGGTGACTCACATGGGCTGCTAAGAGCTGATCATTGGAGTGTATATACCAATAGTACATACATCTAAAAGCTGTGTATTGTACAAGTACGAATACGGGTGCATACGAGTAGAATTGATGATGAAATTGAACGAGGATGTAATTGTAAGCTTTTTTGTTAAGTAGAAGTATTTTGATAAGTGTCTTGAAGTCTTTCAAAAGTGTATGAATACATATTAAAACACTACATGTATATACATTTTAACTGAGTCGTTAAGTCATCGTTAGTCGTTACATGTAAATGTTGTTTTGAAACCTTTAGGTTAACGATCTTGTTAAATGTTGTTAACCCATTGTTTATTATAACAAATGAGATGTTAAATTGTTATATTATCATGATATTATGATATATAATATATCCTAGTATGATATATAGTCTTGTTTCGAAATCATTAAGTTAGTAGTCTTATTTTTACATATGTATTTCATTGTTAATACCCTTAATAATATATTTACTTATCATTTAACATAATTAACCAAGTGTATCAATATCTTAATATGATTCATATGTACCTAGTAAGACGTTGTTATAACGATAATCGTTATATATATCGTTTTCGAGTTTCTTAATTTAATAGTCTCATTTATATGTATATAACTCATTGTTAAAATACCTAATGAGATACATACTTATAATAAAATCATGTTAACTATATATATAACCATATATATGTCACCGTATAGTTTTTACAAGTTTTAACGTTCGTGAATCACCGGTCAACTTGGGTGGTCAATTGTCTATATGAAACCTATTTCAATTAATCAAGTCTTAACAAGTTTGATTGCTTAACATGTTGGAAACATTTAATCATGTAAATAACAATTTCATTTAATATATATATATATAAACACGGAAAAGTTCGGGTCACTACATCCTCCAAAGCCACTACCCGAGCGCGAAGCTCGTTGACTTCTTCTACTACACCAGGATGATTGGTTCGGACGAGCGGATGAATAAGATCCAGGATTTGAGAGAGTATATGATCATGATGAGATATTCTGGAGATGAGAGAGAAAATGGTATTACGAACAGGTTCGCCGGTAAGTGCTTCAGGTTCTTCACCAAGAGGGCAATGTGGTGGATGGAAGGGATCGCCTTCTTCTTGTCTCCAATAATTAAGTAGGCTACGAACCCATCCCCAATTCATCCAGAATAGATGATGACTAATTTGTTGATCCATTCCGGTTACACTGTCTTCGGAATTCAGATGAATATCCATATCGGAATAGCTGTCAGAGTTTAAGGAATTTGAACTAGATACGGGATCCATCTTGTATAATTAGGGAGATGATTTTTGATATGATTTAGATTATAGAATTTAGTTTGGTATTCTTCAATACATAATTTACATATGTATATATAATACCAAATTCCATAAATCACGGAGAAATTTTCGGAAGATGTCAGGAAAAGTTTACAGTAACAGATACGCTAAGATATGAATTTTGTCTATACACTATTCATGCAATCAATGCAGTAAAACATGTCGAAACTAGGAATGATAAGCAGTTAATTTCTGACAAGAAATGATAAGCAAAACTTTTGACATGCACACACGGTCGAAGTCCAGACTTACTAATGCATCCTAACAACTATCAGTTAGACACACTCATGCAAGACCTGGTTCGCTAGGACCAACGCTCTGATACCAACTGTGACGATCGCTCCAAATCCATATGGACAATACATCATTCATCGATTTCATTGCGAGGTATTTGACCTCTATATGATACGTTTTGTAAACATTGCATTCTTTTGAAAAGGCACACCATAAATGCATATTTAAATCAAAGGTTTTCGACATCTGATGATTTCTACATATAGACAATCATCGTAATATAATAGTTTAGATACTTCCGTTGACAATGCAGTCAAAATAAGATACATGGTGATGATTTGGTGAATGCAACGTTTCCTTAAAAAGTATGTCATGTAAGACTCCATGCACATAGCTTGTCTAACATATAAGCAAACAGCGGAAGACTTCTACGAAACCTGAGAATAAACATGCTAACAAGTGTCAACACAAAGGTTGGTGAGTTCATAGTTTTAGTGTTTCGTATAATCTGTATATAAAAGTGAATCACAAAATTTCAGTTGTTTCATCCAGAAACGTTTATCAAAATATTCTACAAGATTGAGCACCCTGGTAACTAAACTTAACGTATATATAATTTATACCCTTTGTATAATCATCTTAATAATACACGCAAACCAATGTGTACGCTTCTCAAATAGCATATGTCCGTTAAAAGGCTAGTGCTCTAGCTCGGACGGGGATATCAAGCCCTATGGATCCATATACTACTACTCGCGCCACCAGTTCTTATAACCGGCAGTTACTAGTTACCAAAGCTAAGGGATTTTTGGTTCAAACTCGGTGTAGAATTTAGTATGTGCGCGTCGAAAAATTAGAGCGTCGAAAAGAAAAAGAAAAAGTGCGCGTCGAAAAACGTTGAAAAATAGAAGGTCGAAAAATAATAATAAAAAAGTAAAGCGTCGAAACTTAAAAGTCTAAAATCTAAGAATTAAAAGTTACGTCTAAAGGTATTAAAGCTTAAAAGAAATACTATATCTAAAATAGCAATAACTTAAAAAGTACTAAAATCTTAAAACGGTGTCGCAAAATTCTAAAGCATATAAATCTTAGTCTAAAGAAAAAGTACTTAAGGGATTTTACGGCAAATCCTAAGATTCTAGAAATAAAAATAACTACGGCAAAATAATACACTTAAAACTAATTACGAACGAAAAATATACAATATTACGAATAAACGATTAAAAAGATACAAAATTTAAAAATAAAACTTAAATTTATAAAAATACAATTTTTATAAAAATATTATTTTTATATTATTTATTTTATAAAAGTAATAAGTTTATATATTTAATAAAACTAAATAAAACTTAAAAATATAAATTTAATTAACTAAAACTAATTAATATTTTAATTAAACCCTAATTAATAATAATAATTTATTAAATAACCCTAATTTCGTAATTAATGCTGCAATGTTTGACCTCTCAGAGACCTCCGCGAGTGCGGATATCCTCAGTTCAAAACCTCCGCGAGTGCGAAGGTTGCAAGTTCAGTTGAAGTGCAGGTCGAAAAATTACAGGTTCAGTTATATTTTTTTTTTACTTTTTTGTTTTGTTTTTAATTTTCTGTTTTTATTTTATAGAAAATGTTTTATAATATAACTAAAACTTATATTTTGAATAAAAATTACTTATTAGTATTTTATAACTAAAAATATTTTTTTTAAAGACTTAAAGATATATATATATATTTTTTATATTTATATATTTATGATATTTAAAAACTTATGTAAATATATTTTTAAAAATAACTTAAAAACTAATTTTTTTTTACTTTTTAATAGCGTCTCGCTTTGGCGTTAAGTGTTGTTCCCCGGCAGTGGCACCAAAAACTTGATGTTAAAGCGAAGGGGTACTAAATACTATAATATTTTACTACGAAATACTATTAAATACTATACAATTTTACACAAGTTATTTATTTATTTATAGGGTGGAAATACCTGAACTTTGCTACAACACTTATAGGTAGTGTACCTAATCGTACAATAGTGTAGTTTTTAGTAAGTCCGGTTCGTCTACAGGGAACTAGCCAAGTTTAACGCTATATTTTTAAAAACTATATTTGTATATAAATATATATAAATATAAGAAGTGTTATTATTATTATAAAAGGGGGTTTTTACCGTTTAATGACCCGTTTATCGATTTAAAAACTTAAGTCGCAGTTAAAACCTAATGTAAAATATATAAAAGACTTAATTTAAAGCGTAAAGTAAATAACAATAATTAAAGTGTGATAAATTAAAGTGCGATAAATAAAATGACAATAAATAAAATTGCGATAATTAAAAAGTACGATAATTAAAATGACAATAAATTAAAGTGCGATAATTAAAAGTGCAATTAAATATGAAATAAAGGAATTGTGCTTATTTAAACTTCCGTAATCATGATGTTCGACGTGTTGAATTTAGTTTATTACCATGGGTTAATTGTCCATTGTCCTGGATTATTCAATATGTCCATACGGTTTTGTCCATAATAGTTCATCAGTCATAAATATAAAGTGCGAGAGTCTTCGTCAAATTATCCTTATACCCGAAGTCAAATATTCCAACTAATTGGGGATTCGAATTGTAACAAGGTCTTAATACTTTGTTTAATGAATACACCAGGTTATCGACTGCGTGTAGTCCATGGTTTTACTACTTTGTTAACAATTACACCAATTACCCTTGAATGTAATCCACCCCTGTTTCAACAAGTCTATTAACTATTAATCCAGTTCCGTGTCCGGTAAAATGAACAATTATTGGTATTTATAGATATCCCGTCCACCGTACTCGATTAAGCGTATGTGGTTATTTATAGATACGTCAAATTATAACCTTTATATTAAATTAACGAGGTATCGTTAAGTTAATATAAAACCCATTAATAGCCCATAGTCTAATTTTCACAAGTGTCGTTCTTTTATCCAAACCCCAATTATGGTCCAAAGCCCAATTACCCAAATTTAATATTTAGCCCAACATCACGATTACTTCGGCATTAAATAAGCATAATAATAACTTAGCTACGAGACATTAATTTAGAAAGGTTGAACATAACTTACAATGATTAATAATAGCGTAGCGTTACACGAACAGAATTTCGATTTACAAACTTAAAACATTCGCTAACATACCCTTATTATTAAAATTAAATTAAAATTAAAATTATAAATTATAAATATAAATATATATATATTGAGAGATAGAGAGTAAATTAGAAAAAGATGTGTTTTTTCGTGCAGAATTCGATGGCTTTTATAGGCCCACATTTTACTGTGCAGCTCCGCGAGTGCGGAGCTTTTGCGCTTTAGAACTCCGCGAGTGCGGAGCCTCCTTTTCCAGCTAACATTCTTGGCTCTCTTGACTGCCGACGGTTTTAATATATAAATATAATATATATATATATATATAATTTATATAATTAATTATATATTATATTATATTTATATACATAATTAATTGGTAACTTTCGGTCCGTTGCGTCGTGCGTTATTAGTTGGTTCATGCCCTGGTTTCGGTTTTTCGAACGTCCTTTTGTACGATTTAATAATTTAAAATTTTGCGTTTTGTGGCTCGTACTCTTGTACTTTTGAGACGTTTCTCATCAATAATTTGAACCTCTTTGATTGTACTTTGTACTTTTTAGCTTTTTGGTCGTTTGCGTCTTCAATTCGTCGAATCTGCCTTTTCTCTTCACCTTTTATTATTTAAACGAATATCACTTGTAAATAGGACAATTGCAACTAAAAGCTTGTCTTTCTTGAGGGATAATGCTATGAAATATATGTTCGTTTTTAGCATTATCAAATATTCCCACACTTGAGCGTTGCTTGTCCTCAAGCAATATAGTACTTGAATAAAAACATACTTGAATCACTTCTTTATTCTTCACACTTTGTACATCAGTGATTTCAATACGGCGGTATAAACAATGATAGTAACGATGTGGTTTACAGTCCCACATGACTATAAAAATTTAGATCCGTTAGGAAATTGGATCTTTATGAAAACATTTGATCTTTTGAAAATTTAATCTAGCTTTTACCTAGATAAGTTTTCTGAAATAACCCTTCACCGGTGTTTGCAAAATATTTTTGTGGGTTGTGTGGGTTTCAGATTTGAAAATTTTAGCTCAAAACTTGCGATTTTGTGTCACCCACTTGCTAACCTTGTATTGGGAAAGCAACACGTCCAGTATACTTGCTCCATATATTACCTTTCGGTAAACTACCGTCCGGTTGTAAAGGAAAGCGTTGAACAAGCAACTGTTAAGGCAATGTCCCGTGACATGCTTTTAATTATGGTCTATAACGTGTCGGATGCAATTACTATCCATTGTAGGAGCAATAGTAAAGATCACACTATAGTTTTTCGGTCTGGCACAAAGTCCTGTCTTTGACCATGCTATGCAACCCCCGTTCTTACGGTTGACACCCGATTTAGTTCAGGTGACCTAATGAATTTCAGGTGAATTCCTAGGATTTTACGTTCAATGGTAGTGAACGCATTGAAAATAGGGTTTTCAGAAAACAAATCGGTTTGTAATTTTGATCAAAATATTTTCTCGTTCAAGCTCGAGTTTAGATATCATCGAATTCCATGAGTTTGAATTCTCAATCTTTAAGGTCAATCTCAAGGATTGAGTAATATCAGTCTTAAAAGCTGATTTTTGATCTTTTAAGGAGATTATTCTTTCTGGGAATCTGATTCTTTAGTCTTATCAAGCTAATTTGCACGGTGCCCTCCCCATTTTTCAAGACAGATCCTCTCATGGTTAGGATAAGTCTGACCACTTGGCGACTCTGTTTGATGCTGAGGTCCGTGGATTTCCAGCTGATTTTCGAGAAAACTTTTCAAGGTTTTTCGTAGACTCTACAACTGGTCTGGACGACAACTTCCTGACCTAAATCAAGAAGCGCGTGTCTTTTTCGGAAGACTTTACTTCCTTTTAATGATGGAATTGATTCATCGTGTAGATCTATCTTTTCTTTCAAATATATTATAAGAAATTGGGTAAAACTGATAAAATTGTCCAAAACAAAAGTATCTTCAGTTATTTGTACAAAAATATGTGATATATGTTTTAAATAACTTGGTAAATTTTTCCCACAATTGGCTTTTATTTTCCTTTCTTTGCCTTTTTATTGTCCTCTATTCCATTTTAAATGAATTCTAACATTTTGGGTTGTTTCTCAGTTTATGTACTTTCCGAGGTAACAATAATTTCAGTGTTAACACATAGTTTTATCGTTCATAAATATATATAAACATGATTTTGAATTCATTTATTTGAAAATTTTGAAAATTTTTTACTAAAATTGGGTAGTCAGTATATAAGAATAGGGTTGTTCTTTATTATCAGAGAGCACTAGATTCTAATACAATTACTGTGTTACTAGTATTTTATGACACCAATCACTTATAATTATGGCCCCGCTAGACCGCTACACCAGGTATATACAAGATTTTAAGTTTTAGTTAATTAGTTTCAAAGCCACATTTAATCTAGTACCTCGTACGTGTATTATATGACATTTTTAATTTTAATTTTTTTTTTTTTTACATTTCGTCCAAATAAAGTCGATAATATTTTCAAAATACTATCAAAAGATATTAATCCATTCTTTGATCGAAATAAACTATCAACTTTGGAAGTGATAATATATTACGTACCCGTTCTAATAGACAAGCTCATTAAAATAAAGTATATTAAATTCATGGAGATTAATCAGCACGAATCGTCAAATGTTACACGTCAAATGAATCAACGACCAAAAAAACACATCATGTATCAAGAAGCACGAATCGTGTGTGACGCTAGTTGTGTGTAACAATGCAGGATGTTTTTCATTTGAATCAATGACCACAGAACACGCACCACGCACCGTGCTTGGTGCGTGGTGCTAGTTGCGTGTAACCTTGGACAATACCGTTCAAATAAATCAACAATCAAGAAACACGCATTCTTTCAATTTCTTAATTTTAAGAGCATATCGTTAACATGTTTAGAAAAAAGGGCATATCACTGTTGGGAATAGAGGATCGCCTGGATGTTGGGAGATATAAATTTGAGAGAAAATAACTCTATTACTCACAAGAATAGATTACACGAGTATTTACAAAACTAAAAAAAAAAAACTCTCAAACTCACACACACTATCTAGGTTGTGATTACACTTCTCTGACTGATTTTGGGATGATTTACAATTGAAGTTTCAACCTCTATTTATACTAAAACTTTGGTGGCGGTGGAATGGTGTGAACGAGGAAGGTGTCGTGTGAATGGAGAAGGTGGGCGGTCGTCATCTTATTCAACTTTCCTACTTCCGTATGAGTTGTTCAAAGCTGGCAACATTGAACATCTAGATGGCAACTGGAACAGAGGCATCTAGATGACGGCTGGAAACTCATCAATTCTCCCCCTCCAGCCGTATTCGGGAAAACATCCCGGCTATGTCTCTGCATAATACTAGCTTTTCTCGAGTCACCACCTTCGTTAACATATCCGCAAGATTCTCCTTTGTATAGATCTTCACTAGTCTCAACAGTTGTCGATCAATTACCTCGCGTATCCAATGTTAGCGAATATCAATATGTTTTGTATGGGAATAGTACATGGAGTTCTTGCTCAAATCTAGAGCACTCTGACTGTCATAATATACCTTGTACTCCTTTTTCTTGATTCCAAATTGTTGAAGATAACACTTTAACCACAACATTTCTTTTCCAGCTTCTGCGGCAGCGATATACTCTGCTTTAGTTGTGGATAATGCAACATACTTTTGTAGTCTTGACTGCCATGAAACAGCTCCTCCTGCAAAAGTGTAAATGAATCCTGAAGTAGATTTCCTACTATCAGGATCTCCGGCCATATCCGCATCTGTATAGCCTTTCAAGATTGGATCAGCTCCCCCGTAATAAAGACATAGATTCGTTGTACCTTTAAGATATCTGAGAATCCATTTTACTGCATTCCAATGCTCTTTCCCTAGGTTGGAGATAAAACAACTCACCATTCCCACTGCATGAGCAATATCGGGCCTTGTACACACCATCGCATACATCAAACTTTCATATGTTGAAGAATATGGTACTGAAGACATCTCCCCGATCTCTTCCTTGGATGAGGGACAAGAACTCTTGCTTAACTTGAAATGGTTGGCTAATGGAATGCTAACAGGTTTGGCATTGTTCATATTGAAACGTGAAAGCACTCGTTCAATATACTTCTCCTGAGATAGCCATAATCTTTTATTCTTCCTGTCTCGGGTTATCTGCATTCCCAAAATCTGTTGAGCCTGTCCTAAGTCTTTCATGTCAAAAGACTTCGAGAGTTCCTTCTTCAGCTGGTTGATCTTCGTTGCGTCTTTCCCTACAATCAAAATATCGTCTACATATAGTAGAAGAGCAACGAAATTTCCTTCAGAAAACTTCTGAATGTAGACACACTCATCTGCTGCAGTTTTCTTATACCCGTGACTCATCATGCACGAGTCAAACTTCTTGTACCACTGCCTAGGTGCCTGCTTCAAACCATATAAACTTTTCTTCAGCTTGCATACGAGGTTATCTCCTGAAACCTCAAAACCTTCCTGCTGTTCCATGTAAATTTCTTCTTGTAAATCTCCATGAAGAAAAGTTGTCTTTACATCCATCTGTTCAAGCTCCAAGTTCATACTTGTGACCAATCCAAGTATGACTCTAATTGAAGTCATTTTGACTACTGGTGAAAATATCTCGTCAAAATCAATCCCTTTCTTATGTTGGAATCCTTTGACTACAAGTCGTGCTTTGTATTTCACCACTTTTTTACTACCATCCTTTTTCAGCTTGAACACCCATTGTTTTTCAGTGCCTTCTTCCCGCGTGAAAGTTCTACAATCTCATAAGTTTGATTTTTATGCAGAGAATCCATCTCATCCTGCATTGCGAGCAACCATTTTTCTTTATCCTTATGAGTTTCTGCTTCATGAAAACTCTCTGGTTCTCCATCTTCAGTAAGTAGAAGGTACTCGGATTCCAGATATCTACTCGATGGAATCCGACCTCGTTCAGATCTACGAACTTCTGGAACATTCTGAGGAGATCCACCATCATCTTGACCTTATGATGGTGCTGGAACGTCTAGCAGATGGGGTTGTGGCTCCCCCTGCTCAGCACCGTCATCATTATCTTCTACTTCGGGCATTTCTTCTTGCACTGAAAATTGATTTCTCATGAATGATTCCGTTGTTTCCTCTGGCACCTGAGCAGCAACATTTGTCTTCTGAGATATTATGGGCTTTTCAATATCTTCTATTGTCTGGCTTTCATGGAATACCACATCTCTACTTCTGATCACCTTTTTCTCCTTTGGATCCCATAATCTGTATCTAAATTCTTCATCTCCATAGCCTATGAATATGCATAGAGTGGTCCTTGCATCCAGCTTATGTCTTATCTCTTTGGATACATGTGCGCACGCCAAACATCCAAATACTCTTAAGTGAGAGTATGATGGATCCTTTCCAGACCAAAGTTTCTCCAAAAGTTCAAAATTCAGTGGTACTGATGGAGATCGGTTGATCAAGTAACATGCGGCTCTGACTGCTTCTCCCCAGAATGGCTTTGGCAGTTTAGCCATACTGAGCATGCTTCAAACACGTTCCATGATTGTTCGGTTCATTCTTTCTATTATACCATTGTGTTGAGGGGTACGTGGAACTGTCTTCTCATGTCGGATGCCATATGATCTGCAATAGGCATCGAACTGCCTGGAAAAGTATTCACCACCGTTGTCGGATCGAAGACACTTTAACTTCTTTCCTATCTCACGTTCTACCATGACATGGAACTGTTTAAAGTAATCGAAAACCTGTTCCTTCGTTCGCAAGAAATATACCCACACCTTTCGAGAAGCATCATCGATAAACGTTAGAAAGTATCGGTTGCCGCCAATTGATTCAACCTCCAAGGGACCGCAAACATCAGAGTATACCAGACTGAGTAACTCTGATCTTCTCGTTGAAGAGGAATTAAACGAGACTCTGTGCTTGTAACGACCCGGATTTTTCCGATCGTTTTATACATATAAGATTAATATTTACATAAATTAAACATTACCAACATAATAAGCAATCTAAATTGTTGAGACTTATGTTTTTGAAAAGAGTTTTACACAACGTTTGAACGTCCAATTTGACCGATGATATCACGAACTATATAACATACGATAATTATATGTTTGTGTATATATATGTACTTATATATATTTAACATGATCTAAGGATGGTTTAACATCTCATTGTGTACTAATAACAATAAGTTATAAGTATACTTTGAGACTACTCACTTAAGCTTTCAAAACGATAACTATACGTAACGTTCTTTGACATATATACTTGTAACCTATAATGCTTATATAAGTATTGTATAAATATGTATTTAATCACTTTTAAATGACTTAAATACATAAAACAATATAAGTACATTCACAAAAGATAGCTATATTTGAATTCTCGTTCCGATTTCTCAAGATTTCTATATGTATATCTAGGGTATATGTACCCGTATCATACCCAGCTTCTATACGTATTTACTATTGGTATATACACATCAAATCAACATCCAAATCAGCCATATTACTATCCTAGATATGAGGTAACTAAGATTTTTAAGCTAGTATGGATATTATTACAAAATAACAAACTAAGAACTTGTCCTTGTCCCCCCCCCCCCATTTACGTTTTTAAGGACCATCACCCATATCATTTCTAGTTCATCATCTCACTTCCAATTACCCTCTAACTCACCTACTTGAAAGCCATAAGAAACCCACATCAATTCAGCAAGTAACCATGAATATCTAGCTTCAAAAACAAGCCTTAATCATCATAAGAAATTCCTTTCAAGAACACTTCAATAATCCTTCCAAGTATATAAGTTTACTTCCAACCTTTTGATCTAACTCCACCACTCTTTGATTCCAAGATTATTTCTTATCTCTTGCAGTAACTTTGTCCAAGTAACTTGAGGTAGTAACCTTGTTCATAATCTTATTCAATTCATATTCATATAGTTATCTTATTTTGTGTTATAAAATTTTAATAACAAGAACATAGTTTGAATGATTTCAAACTTGTTCGCAAACTAAATAGATCCTTCTAACTTAACTTTTAAAACACTTCAAGACCTGTAATATATCATAATGATATGCTAACTTAATAAGATACAACTTGATTTTACAAAGAACACCTTAAAACTGAATCTACATCGTTGAAGTGCAACCGGGGGCTGTTTTGGGTTGGATAATTAAAAACCATCTTAAACTTTGAATTGGAAGTTTATATTCTGGAAAAATGATATTTCTTATGAATATGTTAATATATATAAATCTCATGGTGTAACTCAAAGTGTAAGTATTTTTGTAAAAATGATCATCTAGATGTTGTTTTTACAACAGAAATGATCACTTTCATAAGATTCACCAAAGTTTGACCTATAACCTGTGATTTTGAATGCAAACTAAGGTATTTACAGTTCATATTCATAAATAATGACTCGATCCAAGGAATTGGCAAGTTGAACCAATAAAAACGGAGTTATATTGAAGAAACTACGGCTAAAACAAAATTGGGTATCCGAAGCTAGTTTAGCTACGAAATTAATTGGAGTAAAACTAAACTAATAATATCTTTACTAATTAATATAATATTTTATATATATTTACTTATGATTTGATTTTATATATTTCAGGACCACCCGTAAACAACACGAGAAGATTAATTATAAGACCTCATGATTGTACGCAAAACGTCATTTGACAACACGGTACTTTATGTACGCAACACGTCATTTGACAACATGGTACTATGGGTCGAGATTAATTCTGATCAATACGAATACGATGGGGTCTTTATTTATTTTATTGATCAACTAATTGTGGACCACTAACATCGGACTGCTAACTACGGACTAATAGATATTAAAAGTATTATAAGTATGTATGTAACGATTATTTGAAAAGAAAATATGTTAATATATTATATATATGGTTAGGTTCGTGATATCTATCGGAGACCAAGTAGTATTAAATATCTTCAAGGCAAAAGTGAGTATATAGTCCCACTTTTAAAACTCTAAATATTTCGGGATGAGAATACATGCATTTTATGATTTACGTTATGGACACAAGTGATTAAAATTATATATTCTACGTTGAGTTGTACCACTGGCATACTTCCCTTTAACTTGGTAACTACTATTTACATGCGGTATTGTAAACGCGAATCATGTTGATAGATCTATCGGACCTGACAACCCCAACCGGACTGGACGACCAGTATTCAACGGTTGCACAGTACTTCGTTTCGGTGACTACACTTGGTACGGTGTAGTGAGATTTCATAATAAAGGGAATATGCGACGTTGATTAAATGTTAAGTATGGTTATCAAGTGCTCAACCACATAGAATATTCTTATTAAAACGTTTATGTATATGAAATCTTGTGGTCTATATTTATAACGCTGCTAGCATTAAACCTATATCTCACCAACTTTATGTTGACGTTTTAAGCATGTTTATTCTCAGGTGATAATTAAAAGCTTCCGCTGCATTATGCCGAATTTAAACAGGATTTGGAGTATGCATATTTGTGTCAAAAATAAAACTGCATATCGGAAGATTTGTAATGTGAAATATGTTGGAAATCGTATTGTTATTATCAAATGTAAAGTTTGTAAAATTAAGATTATCGCTAGACGATAATCATTATTATGCTGTTTGAACCTTTGATTATAATAAAGGTTATGGTTTGTATTATAAAAACGTATGCTGATTTTGAAAGATGTCACATATAGAGATCAATACCTCGCAATGACACCAATGAGTACGTGACGTTTATATTCGAAATGAACGGGACGCTTCAGGTGGTATCATAGCGTTGGTCTTAGAGAACCAGAAAATTTGCATTAGTGTGTCTTATCGAGTTTGTTAGGATGCATTAGTGAGTCTGGACTTTGACCGTGTTTGATTTCAAAAACTATTGCTTATCCTTGTTGGTTAAAAAAATTAATATGTAAATATTATGTGGTACTAACGTGCTAGTTGTTATGTGATAGATGTCTGGCTTAGAACCTGTTATCACATTCAGCGACTCCAAACCAGAATCCTCAGATAGTGTTCCAGTCATTAACCTATCCGATGATGAAAACGACACCTTTGGGGAAGACTCACAATTTCCAGATGAATCAATTGAAGAGGAACCAGAAAGTGATCCTGAGGAGGAAGAAATACAGGAAATTACGAAAGATAAGTTCGAACGAGGAAAGAAATGAAAGGCTACTGAATTGGAAAATCCAAATCCCGAGTTTAGTGAGGATGTTGTGGCACCAACTCCACCAGACACTTCCACCCCTATTCCCGCTATTCCTATTAGTTCTATCCTGACATCCAGTTCTTCGGTCCCTCAGCCAAAACGCAGGAAGACAGCCAGGATAACCTTTAAGCGATTTCTTTGAACATAAACGTTTTGGGTTAAATGATGCACTGTTGTTTTAAACCATGGGATCATATAACGTTTTGTATAATATTACTAGTGTGGTTTGCTTAATGTTTGATGTAAGATAAGCATATGTAAAATGGTAAAGTGTGAAATGCAATAATTTTCCATGGTTGAGTATTATTTGGGTGGTAGTAATTTATTTTCGTACTAAGCTATTAAGTATGAACTTTAACGGGTAGGTATTACCCTAGATATAATTATAAAACGCTGATAAGAAGAAAAGGCTTTTATAATAATAACTGGTTCATATTATTAATAAGCTACGATATACTGTAAATACACACTACATCTATAATATTCCATGTGAATAATTATTTTTTTTCATTCTTATTGAAGATTATGGCGCGATTGAACCGAATGACGGAAGAAGAAATCGAGGAACTCATCAATCAGCGAGTGAACGACAGAATGTTATGGGTCGAGGCTGCAAGAGGTGCTGCAGTTAACCCAAATCCTCGTGTGGGATGCACCTACAAAACTTTTCAAGGTTGCAAGCCCTCATCATTCAGTGGAACAGAAGGACCGGTCGGTTTAACCAGGTGGATCGAAAAGATTGAGTCTGTGTTTAAAAGCAGTGGTTGTATTGAGAAGGACATGACCAAGTATGCATCGTGCACCTTACAGGATAGTGCACTCACGTGGTGGAAAAACTATGTGAAGGCCGTAGGAGGAGATGTAGCTTATGATACTCCATGGAAAGAATTTAAAACAATGCTAATCAACGAGTATTGTCCAAGGAACGAGGTTAGGAAGTTGGAAGCTGAACTACGAAACCTAAAAGTTGTTGGTACTGAACTCACCAACTACAATCAGCGATTCATGGAATTAGCTTTGCTATGTCCCGAATTGGTACCAACCGAAGAACGGAAGATAGAACTGTACAAAGATGGTTTGCCTAAAAATGTCAAGGCAAATGTTACAGCATCGAAACCCAAGACTATTCACGAAGCCATCACCATGGCAAACGAGTTGATGGACCAGATTATTCTGGATAAGAACACCGATGTCAAGACATCGGAAAACAAAAGAAAGTGGGAAGGTAATCAACAATCCAACAAGAAACAAGAAACCACGCAAGGTGCGGGTAGTGGTTCAAGCTCAGGTTACAAAGGACGAAATCCTTTATGTAACAAATGCCACAAACATCACTCTGGTTATTGTAATGTGGTGTGCGATAATTGTAATCGAAGGGGTCATCTTGCTGAAGATTGTAGGATTCCTGTTACAAATACCAATGGTACCAAGACTCCTGCCACCAATGCAAATAGAACTGCCTTGGCCACTGTTACTTGTTATGGGTGTGGGAAACAGCGTCATTATAAGAGCCAGTGCCCGAATCCAGAGAAGAATAACGGATCTGCACGTGAAAGAGCATTTATTATTAATGCTAGAGAGGCGTGTGAAGACCCGGAGCTTGTTACGGGTACGTTTATCATTAATAACTTATCAGCAACTGTTATATTTGATACTGGTGCCGATAGAAGTTATATGTGTAGAGACTTTTACGCTAAATTGAATTATTCATCATTACCTCTAGATGCTAAGTACATGATTGAGTTAGCTAATGGTAAACTAATTAAAGCCGATAAAATTTTCCGTGATTGTAAAATAATTTTAGCCGGAGAAACGTTTAAAATTGATTTGATACCCGTAGAATTAGGAAGTTTTGATGTAATAGTCGGCATGGACTGGATGTCCAAAATAGGAGCTGAAGTTGTGTGTGCCAAGAAGGCAATTCGCATTCCTCGTAAGGATAAAACGCCAGTAATGATTTATGGAGAGAAGGGTAAATCAAAGCTAAAACTTATTAGCTGTTTGAAAGCCCAAAAGTGCTTGAAGAAAGGGTGCTATGCTATCTTAGCACATGTTAATAAAGTTGAAACGAAGGAAAAAGAGAAGAGCATCAACGACGTGCCTGTGGCAAGAGATTTTCCTGAAGTCTTTCCGGAAGAGTTGCCGGGATTACCTCCATTTAGATCTGTAGAATTTCAAATAGATCTAGTACCAGGAGTTGTACCAGTGGCTCGTGCTCCATACAGACTTGCACCATCTGAGATGAAAGAGTTACAAAGCCAGTTACAAGAATTACTGGACCGTGGTTTCATTCGACCGAGCACTTCACCGTGGGGAGCTCCAATTTTATTCGTCAAGAAGAAGGATGGATCCTTCCGAATGTGTATAGATTACCATGAATTAAATAAGTTAACTATCAAGAATCGGTATCCACTACCGAGAATTGACGACTTATTTGATCAACTGCAAGGATCATGTGTTTATTCAAAAATCGACCTAAGATCGGGCTATCATCAACTACGCGTCAAAGAAGAAGATATTCCGAAAACTGCTTTCCGGACACGCTACGGTCATTACGAATTTTTGGTCATGGCGTTTGGATTAACGAATGCGCCAGCTGTATTCATGGACCTCATGAATCGAGTTTGTAATCCGTATTTAGACAAGTTTGTTATCGTTTTTATTGATGATATTCTCATCTATTCCAAAAATGAGCAAGAGCATGAGCAGCATTTAAGGTTGGTATTAGAATTGATAAGAAAAGAACAGTTATACGCCAAATTTTCTAAGTGTGCATTTTGGTTGAAAGAAGTGCAATTTCTTGGTCACATTGTTAGTAGCAAAGGAATTCAGGTTGATCCAGCTAAAATTGAGGCCATTGAAAAATGGGAGACTCCTAAGACACCAACACAAATACGTCAATTTTTGGGCCTAGTCGGTTATTATAGAAGGTTTATTCAAGATTTTTCCCGAATAGCTAAACCATTGACAGCGTTAACACAAAAAGGGAAGAAGTACGAATGGACTTCTGAGCAGGAGAGTGCATTTCAATTACTGAAGAAGAAGTTGACTACGGCGCCTATTTTATCGTTACCTGAAGGGAACGATGATTTTGAGATATATTGTGACGCTTCGCGACAAGGTTTTGGTTGTGTCCTTATGCAACGAAAGAAAGTTATTGCCTACGCATCCCGACAATTGAAGATTCACGAGCGAAATTATACGACGCATGATCTAGAACTGGGAGCAGTAGTGTTTGCATTGAAGATATGGAGACACTATTTATATGGGGTTAAATGCACTGTGTTTACCGATCATAAAAGCCTTCAACATATTTTCGATCAGAAACAGCTGAACATGAGGCAACGTAGGTGGGTCGAGCTGATAAATGACTATGATTGTGAGATTCGCTATCATCCCGGGAAAGCGAATGTAGTGGCCGACGTTCTAAGCAGAAAGGAACGAGAGCCAATTAGAGTACGAGCAATGAACATAAAAATTCGCATGAATTTCAACTCACAAATCAAAGAGGCTTAACGAGAAGCTCTTACTAAGGAAAACATAGGAAATGAAATAATGAAGAAGTATGAGAAGCAACTCCTTATACGGGAAGACGGAATTCGATATTTTGCAAAACGTATTTGGGTACCAAAGTTGGGTGGATTAAGGAAGTTGATATTGAACGAGGCACATAAGACAAGATACTCGATACATCCTGGAGTTGGAAAGATGTATCAAGATCTTAAGACGCATTATTGGTGGCCTAATTTAAAGACAGACGTTGCAACATATGTCGGGGAATGTTTAACTTGTTCCAAAGTCAAAGCAGAACACCAGAAGCCGTCAGGATTACTTCAACAACCAGAAATCCCAGAATGGAAATGGGATGGTATTACCATGGATTTTATCACAAAGTTACCCAAGACTGCATGGGGTTATGACACCATTTGGGTAATAGTTGATCGTCTCACCAAATCTGCACATTTTTTGCCTATAAAGGAAACGGATAAAATGGAGAAACTATTACGATTATACATAAAGGAAATTGTTTCAAGGCATGGAATACCTATTTCCATTATATCCGATCGTGATAGTAGATTTACATCAAAGTTCTGGCAATCACTACAGGAGGCCCTAGGAACTCGTTTGGATATGAGCACCGCATATCATCCGCAAACTGACGGGCAGAGTGAAAGAACAATTCAGACTCTTGAAGACATGCTCAGGGCATGTGTGATCGATTTTGGAAACGGATGGGATAAATATCTACCATTAGCAGAATTCTCGTATAATAATAGTTATCATGCGAGCATTAAAGGTGCACCATTTGAAGCACTGTAAGGAAGGAAGTGTAGATCCCCTATCTGTTGGAATGAAGTAGGAGATCGACGATTAACTGGTCCCGAGATCATACACGAAACTACTGAGAAGATAGTACAAATCAAGGAGAGATTGAAAACAGCCCGTAGTCGCCAAAAGAGCTACGCCGATGTCCGAAGGAAACAATTAGAGTTTCAGATCGGTGACATGGTTATGCTAAAGGTGTCACCTTGGAAAGGTGTAATACGTTTCGGCAAAAGGGGTAAACTGAACCCAAGGTATGTAGGCCTGTTCAAAATCATCGAACGCATTGGACCGGTAGCTTATCGACTTGAGTTACCACAACAACTCGCCGGAGTACATAATACATTTCACGTTTCAAACCTCAAGAAGTGTCTTGCAAAGAAAGACCTCACCATTCCACTTGAAGAAATCCAAGTCGACGAGAAACTACAATTCATAGAAGAACAAGTCGAAATCATGGACGGTGAAGTAAAACAACTCAAGCAGAGCAACATACCAATCGTTAAGGTTCGTTGGAATGCACGAAGGGGTCCCGAGTTTACTTGGGAATAAGAGGATCAGATGAAACAAAAGTACCCACATTTGTTTCCCGAGAACGCAAAATAGGTACAACTTTAAAATTTCGGGATGAAATTTATTTAACGGGTAGGTACTGTAACGACCCGGATTTTTCCGATCGTTTTATACATATAAGATTAATATTTACATAAATTAAACATTACCAACATAATAAGCAATCTAAATTTTTGAGACTTATGTTTTTGAAAAGAGTTTTACACAACGTTTGACCGTCCAATTTGATCGATGATATCACGAACTATATAACATACGATAATTATACGTTTGTGTATATATATATATATTTATATATATTTAACATGATATAAGGATGGTTTAACATCTCATTATGTACTAATAACAATAAGTTATAAGTATACTTTGAGACTACTCACTTAAGCTTTCAAAACGATAACTATACGTAACGTTCTTTGACATATATACTTGTAACCTATAATGCTTATACAAGTATTGTATAAATATGTATTTAATCACTTTTAAAGGACTTAAATACATAAAATAATATAAGTATATTCACAAAAGATAGCTATATTTGAATTCTCGTTCCGATTTCTCAAGATTTCTATATGTATATCTAGGGTATATGTACCCGTATCATACCCAGCTTCTATACGTATTTACTATTGGTATATACACATCAAATTAACATCCAAATCAGCCATATTACTGCCCTAGATATGAGGTAACTAAGATTTGTAAGCTAGTATGGATATTATTACAAAATAACAAACTAAGAACTTGTCCTTGTCCCCCCCCCCCCATTCACGTTTTTAAGGACCATCACCCATATCATTTCTAGTTCATCATCTCACTTCCAATTATCCTCTAACTCATCTACTTGAAAGCCATAAGAAACCCATATCAATTCAGCAAGTAACCATGAAGATCTAGCTTCAAAAACAAGCCTTAATCATCATAAGAAATTCCTTTCAAGAACACTTCAATAATCCTTCCAAGTATACAAGTTTACTTCCAACCTTTTGATCTAACTCCACCACTCTTTGATTCCATGATTATTTCTTATCTCTTGCAGTAACTTTGTCCAAGTAACTTGAGGTAGTAACCTTGTTCATAATCTTATTCAATTCATATTCATATAGCTATCTTATTTTGTGTTATAAAATTTTAATATCAAGAACATAGTTTGAATGATTTCAAACTTGTTCGCAAAATAAATAGATCCTTCTAACTTAACTTTTAAAACACTTCAAGACCTGTAATATATCATAATGATATGCTAACTTAATAAGATACAACTTGATTTTACAAAGAACACCTTAAAACTGAATCTACATCGTTGAAGTGCAACCGGGGGCTGTTTTGGGTTGGATAATTAAAAACCATCTTAAACTTTGAATTGGAAGTTTATATTCTGGAAAAATGATATTTCTTATGAATATTTTAATATATAAAAATCTCATGGTGTAACTCAAAGTGTAAGTATTTTTGTAAAAATGATCATCTAGATGTTGTTTTTACAACGAAAATGATCACTTTCATAAGATTCACCAAAGTTTGACCTATAACCTGTGATTTCGAATGCAAACTAAGGTATTTATAGTTCATATTCATAAATAATGACTCGATCCAAGGAATTGGCAAGTTGAACCAACAAAAACGGAGTTATATTGAAGAAACTACGGCTAAAACAAAATTGAGTATCCGAAGCTAGTTTAGCTACGAAATTAATTGGAGTAAAACTAAACTAATAATATCTTTACTAATTAATATGATATTTTATATATATTTACTTATGATTTGTTTTTATATATTTCAGGACCACCCGTAAACAACACGAGAATATTAATTATAAGACCTCATGATTGTACGCAACACGTCATTTGACAACACGATACTTTATGTACGCAACACGTCATTTGACAACATGGTACTATGGGTCGAGATTAATTCTGATCAATACGAATACGATGGGGTCTTTATTTATTTTATTGATCAACTAATTGTGGACCACTAACATCGGACTGCTAACTACGGACTAATATATATTAAAAGTATTATATGTGACAACCCGGAAATTTCCAACCAAATTTAAACTTTAATCTTTATATGTTTCCGACACGATAAGCAATATTTGTTAAGTTAAATTTCAAGAATTTTAAACTATGTTCATACATTCATTCAACCTCGACCAAGTTCCAACGATTCACGAACCATTAAACGAATATGATTATATGTGTATATATATTATAACTTGAAACGTAAACAAAATATTAGATTAAATACTTTATATGATTGTATCTGTTTCAAAATGTTTATCAATGAAATTAAAAGATAAGATCAAATGATTGAATTATCAGATATATTGAATTATGATTACAAGTCTCTGTTGAAAGGCCCACGTTGATTTGAGAAATCTTTCCATTTTAACAATATTCGAAAAATGGTAAAGTGATTTATAAATAAGAACAAATTGTCAATTATTGAGAACTAGACAAAGGATAGTGGAAGATTGAATCTCATAAAGACTCGATTGATCTATTTAGTTTCAAACGTACAAAAACGTTTTCAGTTTAAAAAGAACTTTATTATTAAAACGTATATAACTTTTATAAATATCTAGAACCACTTTTGACAACTCATTACTTAACTAGTATGATAAAGATAACGATATTTATATTTTATTTTATTAAATATATATATAACGATTTAAATTAATATTATATATATTTATACGCGTATTATACGTACATAGTTTTATACTTTTACTATACTTAAACTTTACCTTTACTTTATTTTTACTTTACTTTAACTTTAATAATTCACTTTAATAATTCATACTTTAATAATTCACTTTAATAATTCATACTTTAATAATTCACTTTAATAATTCATACTTTAATAATTTACTTTAATAATTCAAAAATCTATTATAAATAGAATTCAATATGTTTCATTATTTCATAGAAACTTGAAAATATTTTTCTCTAAACTCTCTCAATCGATTTACATATCTATATTTACTCCGTATTATTTCAAGATATTATTAGTATACATAAAATATTACGACGGAGTACTGTCTGAGTGATTTCGAAATTGTTTTTCGAGTGGGATAGGATTAAGAAAATTATGGGTTATAGCTATGGAGGTGATTGAGTATGGTTCATGGGTATGCTCGTGAGGTCAATATAGTGTTTATCATCTCCGTTGCGTATACGTACCTTTCCTGCAATATTGAATCTCAATATTGATACGTTCGTGAATCCAAGACCAACCTTGCACTTGTTCAATGACGTTATATGTATTTTTACTACGAAATACAATATGGTGAGTTTCATTTGCCTTTTTACCCTTTATATTTTTGGGACTGAGAATACATGCGCTTTTATAAATGTTTGACGAAATAGACATAAGTAATTGAAACTACATTCTATGGTTGAATTATCGAAATCGAATATGCCCATTTTTATTAAAGTCTGGTAATCTAAGAATTAGGGAACAGACACCCTAATTGACGCGAATCCTAAAGATAGATCTATTGGGCCTAACAAACCCCATCCAAAGTACCGGATGCTTTAGTACTTCGAAATTTATATCATGTCCGAAGGAGGATCCCGGAATGATAGGGGATATTCTTATATGTATCTAGTTAATGTCGGTTACCAGGTGTTCACCATATGAATGATTATTTTTGTCTCTATGCATGGGACGTATATTTATGAGAACTGGAAATGAAATTCTTGTGGTCTATTAAAATGATGGAAATAAATGATTATGATAAACTAATGAACTCACCAACCTTTTGGTTGACACTTTAAAGCATGTTTATTCTCAGGTGTTAAAGAAATCTTTCGCTGTGCATTTGTTCATTTTAAAGATATTACTTGGAGTCTTTCATAGCATATTTCGAAGAACGTTGCATTCGAGTCATTGAGTTCATCAAAGATTATTATTAAATCAATTTATAGTTGGATAGTGGATATTATGAAATGGTATGCATGCCTGTCAATTTTTGATGTAAAGAAAGATTGTCTTTTAAAAATGAATGCAATGTTTGTAAAATGTATCATACAGAGGTCAAATACCTCGCAATGTAATCAACTATTTTGAATCGTTTATAATGTATATGAACGGGTCCTTTCAGTTGGTATCAGAGCGGTGGTCTTAGCGAACCAGGTCTGCATTAGTGTGTCTAACTGATAAGTTGATAGGATGCATTAGTGAGTCTGGACTTCGACCGTTTCTACATGTCAAAAGTTTTGCTTATCATTTCTAGTCGGAAATTATCTGCTTATCATCCTTAAGAAAATACCTGCCTATCATTCTTAAAGTCTAGACACGTCTTACTGCATTTAGTGCATCGATAGTGTATAGACAAAATTCATATATTAGCGTATCTGATAATTCATATCTTAGCACATCTGTAGACTTGCTTGACATATGCCGTAGGTTCTTCTGTAGTCTACGAAATCTTTAGTATTATATATATAGATATTCCATATAGCTGGAATATCATCCGATATCCGAAAATCATTTCACATCGAAGATCCCTTCCATCCACCAAATTGCGCTATTGGCGATGAACCTGAAGCACTTACCAACGAACCTGTTCGAGAAACCATTTTCTCTCTCATTTCCAGAGTATCTCGTCACGATTATATACTATCCCATATTTCGAATCTTGTTCATTCACTTGCTCCAACTGTCAATCATCCCGGTATACTAGCAGAAGTTAACAAACTTAGCGCTCGCGTGACGGCTTTGGAGAATATGGTGCAAAGATTACAAACACCAGCAGCAGCACCAGCAGCATAATTAGCACCACCATCATCAACGCCGACAGTACCCTTATCACCCCAACCACAACCGCATCATAAACCTCAACATCATAATCTGTACCTCGGATATCAACATCACACGCCTCAATATCACCATCTATACTTCGAGTATGATCTTCGTTCTACATATCGTTCTACATTGATTATTTTCGCTCTACGTATCATACTACCTCATTTATCTTCGTTCGACATGACGATTATGTAATCTCTAATGTTTTAGTGATCATGTAATCTAGTAATACCGATAAATCAAATGAGTTTAATATCCTATTGACTCATTAAATTCATAATTTCATCCGAAGAAAATATATATGCAAGTATATTTTCATAAAGATTGTAATTAAAAATTCTTTCGTACAAACTTATTAATGATGAAAATATTTTAACGGGTAGGTAGTACCCGAGGAGTATTTAGATTTCACATTAATAAGTTACATTGTACATTCTTCAAATCTGATTCAACATTCATTTACTATCCTACTTACAACTACCGATATACGTATCCGTTCACCACAGAACAACCATTTCCATTCAAATTATATATTTGGATTTTGACCTATTAGAATCCAATAAGTGGCATAACGAAGAAAATATTGGACAAAATAAAAAGTGTTAGAAACAAACAAATTAACTATGATGAATTTTGTTAAGATTCCACGCTAACTGTTCCTAGCTAACTGTTCCTAGCTAACTGGTTACATTTTATTTATCGCAATTTACATTCTCGCAATTTCATTTATCATCATTTAATTTCTGCTATTTACTTTTACTCACTTTAAATCGGGACACATGTACACAATACGTCGGATTAATTCTGAGACAATACGTTGTACACGGGTCATGATATATATTTATTTATTTTACGCACTTTAAATAACGGGACACGTATACAAGGTTTCGACTTATCATATCGACCCATCTATTTATATATTTCGGAACAACCATAGACACTCTATATGTGAATATTGAAGTTGGCTATACAGGGTTGGAGTTGATTCCAAAATATATATATGGTTTGAGTTGTGATCAATACTGAGATCGGTACACGGGTCACGATACGTATTAATTAATTATATATGAATTCATTGGACTATTGGACAATTGGACAATTGGACTGCTAACTTTGGACAATTAAAATGAATTAAAATATTGATTATAACATATGAAACTAAACAATTCTTCAAGTTTGCCACTTGATTTCTTCTTAAACCTCATTTGAATCTTGACGATTCATGTTCAAATCTTTCATAATCTTTGGAAACCCCTCGATCGGGAGGATGAACCAACCGCACTTCATCTACGGAAGAAAAGATTGATGCATATAGTTATGCACCTGAAAAACTCTCGGAGACTGAGTAAACGTTTAACACATAGCTGTGTTAATTCCTTTAGTGTTATTATTACCCAAAATAATTGTGCAATCCCTTTCTAAATTAGCCAAATTTTATCACAGCTCCAGCAAGTTGATTTCGACTTTTCGTTCAAAACAACCTTATTATAACCTCGGAATATATACGTGCTAATTTATTGTTACCAGAGAACCTTTTATATTCCACCATATTACCATCAGTGTTTAATCATCTAAAAACACAATTCTCCTAAAACTACCTCGGTTTGATAATCGATGACCCAGATCCGTTAACTTTGAAAATGCTGATGAAGCAACAAAAACTATAAACGACTTTAAACGGTAAAAGTTGGATGATAATGATGAAGTGTGCTGGCAAAGCGCAGAAAAAGAGAAGTTTTGGAACTGGAAAACGGATTGAGCAAAGTAGGAAGGAGGCTATGGACAAATTACAAAGACTGAACCTGACTTCAAAGGATCCAAATGATTCAGTACCTGCTGAAGTCATTAACGAATATCTTGCTCCTGACTCTAAACCTTTGCAGACAATAGTCTTCATCATCCTCTGATCTTAGATATTCAAAGATATTATTGTATCTTTCATTATAAATATCCTCAATATTTCTGAAGATATCTTCATAAATATTCTTGTCCGAAATTAATTATCTCTCTGCTCTATCTGTATTACATCATAAAAGAAATTATTTAGTTTCTAATTTTTGAAATCTTCAAGTTTAATATATGAATGTTTTGAAGTAGTGTTGGGAACTGAAGCATGAGTTAGTATAATATAATGACACTTGATCAACGTCATTATATTACAGTAAGTCATGTTGAGTTTCTAATGGAATGTGATGATTCACATTACCATCATCATGTGCCGTGTTACACGACTCTTACATTCTATCTAAATTCTAAAAATATCAAGAAAATATTTCTTGATGATTCGGTCTTTTCCAGGATATTCTGGTAATTTGACAAGTCAAAATCGTGCCATTATCATTTCTTTCTTAGAACATTAACTATGTTCATTCCAAATTTTATACCTACGAATTCCGGACCATTACTCGCTTGACTCGAAGTCGGGAAGAGAAAACGAAAGCATGAAGCTCCGAAAAATAATGAAGAATATAAAGCTCAATAATAATCCCGAAATTACAAACCGTGTATATCGATACAGATAGCAATATAGAGACACGGGAGAACTGGAAACACTATAAACCCAAGAGTATAGTAGAAGTAAATAGATTCTTCCGGCGGTAGATGAAAGAGAAGAAAGACGGATATGAAGGTTAGAAGTATATCAAGAATCAGTACTGGATGGAGCATATTAACGAACGCTTTAAAGTATGAATCAGGGGAGAAAGAATAGAAGGTGTGAGTTGTGGAAAATAAGGAAACGAAGGGGTGGATTTATAGTGAAATATCCGACAGAGCAATCAAAACAGATTATTGCATATAATCAAAGAAGATCCTGATTTTCCTAATCACTAAAGAACCAAATCTTATTACGTAAGATTTTCTTTAAATCCCTTAAATTCCGGAAGTCAATAGTAACTACGTCATCGGTTGAAACAAATATATATTTACTCATCTCACTCTTTTGTAATAGCTTCACTCGTACGTCTGACTAAGTCTAACATAGTCAAACATCTAAATCTCGTTCCTGCAGTTCCTATAACCACATACAACACGGATAGGATAATAACGAGCAATCATGGTGGCCTGTAAACTGTTGTACCTGCAATGGACGTGGGTAGATGTCTAGGGACTTGCATAAAATGCATCAACGGAAGGTGTGAGTTGTAAGGAAACGAAGGAGGGAATTTATAAGAAAATCTCCGACAGAACAATTAAAATGGACGATCGCATTTAAAGCGGATCCTAATTCCCTTGATTACCGGAGAGTCAAATCTTATTAAGAAGATTTTCTTCAAATCCCTTGAAATCTGGGAATCAATCATATCTACGTCAAATGATAAGATGAATCTACACTTACTCATTTCACTCTTCTATGTTAGCTTCATTCATACTCTTCATATAAATGGATTGTTTATCCAAATTATTTGCTGATGATAAAACTCTAATTTTCAGCCCGTATGCATCATGAAAACATACTTATTATCATTCACGACCTTTCCACTCAAATTTCGGGACGAAATTTCTTTAACGGGTAGGTACTGTGACAACCCGAAAATTTCCAACCAAATTTAAACTTTAATCTTTATATGTTTCCGACACGATAAGCAATATTTGTTAAGTTAAATTTCAAGAATTTTAAACTATGTTCATACATTCATTCAACCTCGACCAAGTTCCAACGATTCACGAACCATTAAACGAATATGATTATATGTGTATATATATTATAACTTGAAACGTAAACAAAATATTAGATTAAATACTTTATATGATTGTATCTGTTTCAAAATGTTTATCAATGAAATTAAAAGATAAGATCAAATGATTGAATTATCAGATATATTGAATTATGATTACAAGTCTCTGTTGAAAGGCCCACGTTGATTTGAGAAATCTTTCCATTTAAACAATATTCGAAAAATGGTAAAGTGATTTATAAATAAGAACAAATTGTCAATTATTGAGAACTAGACAAAGGATAGTGGAAGATTGAATCTCATAAAGACTCGATTGATCTATTTAGTTTCAAACGTACAAAAACGTTTTCAGTTTAAAAAGAACTTTATTATTAAAACGTATATAACTTTTATAAATATCTAGAACCACTTTTGACAACTCATTACTTAACTAGTATGATAAAGATAACGATATTTATATTTTATTTTATTAAATATATATAACGATTTAAATTAATATTATATATATTTATACGCGTATTATACGTACATAGTTTTATACTTTTACTATACTTAAACTTTACCTTTACTTTATTTTTACTTTACTTTAACTTTAATAATTCACTTTAATAATTCATACTTTAATAATTCACTTTAATAATTCATACTTTAATAATTCACTTTAATAATTCATACTTTAATAATTTACTTTAATAATTCAAAAATCTATTATAAATAGAATTCAACAGGTTTCATTATTTCATAGAAACTTGAAAATATTTTCCTCTAAACTCTCTCAATCGATTTACATATATATATTTACTCCGTATTATTTCAAGATATTATTAGTATACATAAAATATTACGACGGAGTGCTGTCCGAGTGATTTCGAAATTGTTTTTCGAGTGGGATAGGATTAAGAAAATTATGGGTTATAGCTATGGAGGTGATTGAGTATGGTTCATGGGTATGCTCGTGAGGTCAATATAGTGTTTATCATCTCCGTTGCGTATACGTACCTTTCCTGCAATATTGAATCTCAATATTGATACGTTCGTGAATCCAAGACCAACCTTGCACTTGTTCAATGACGTTATATGTATTTTTACTACGAAATACAATATGGTGAGTTTCATTTGCCTTTTTACCCTTTATATTTTTGGGACTGAGAATACATGCGCTTTTATAAATGTTTGACGAAATAGACACAAGTAATTAAAACTACATTCTATGGTTGAATTATCGAAATCGAATATGCCCATTTTTATTAAAGTCTGGTAATCTAAGAATTAGGGAACAGACACCCTAATTGACGCGAATCCTAAAGATAGATCTATTGGGCCTAACAAACCCCATCCAAAGTACCGGATGCTTTAGTACTTCGAAATTTATATCATGTCCGAAGGAGGATCCCGGAATGATAGGGGATATTCTTATATGTATCTAGTTAATGTCGGTTACCAGGTGTTCACCATATGAATGATTATTTTTGTCTCTATGCATGGGACGTATATTTATGAGAACTGGAAATGAAATTCTTGTGGTCTATTAAAATGATGGAAATAAATGATTATGATAAACTAATGAACTCACCAACCTTTTGGTTGACACTTTAAAGCATGTTTATTCTCAGGTGTTAAAGAAATCTTTCAGAGAGCATTTGCTCATTTTAAAGATATTACTTGGAGTCTTTCATAGCATATTTCGAAGAACGTTGCATTCGAGTCATTGAGTTCATCAAAGATTATTATTAAATCAATTTATAGTTGGATAGTGGATATTATGAAATGGTATGCATGCCTGTCAATTTTTGATGTAAAGAAAGATTGTCTTTTAAAAACGAATGCAATGTTTGTAAAATGTATCATACAGAGGTCAAATACCTCGCAATGTAATCAACTATTATGAATCGTTTATAATGTATATGAACGGGTCCTTTCATTATAAGTATGTATGTAACGATTATTTGAAAAGAAAATGAAAGGACCCGTTCATATACATTATAAACGATTCACAATAGTTGATTACATTGCGAGGTATTTGACCTCTATATGATACATTTTACAAACATTGCATTCATTTTTAAAAGACAATCTTTCTTTACATCGAAAATTGACAGGTATGCATACCATTTCATAATATCCACTATCCAACTATGAGTTGATTTAATAATAATCTTTGATGAACTCAATGACTCGAATGCAACGTTCTTCGAAATATGCTATGAAAGACTCCAAGTAATATCTTTAAAATGAGCAAATGCACAGCGGAAGATTTCTTTAACACCTGAGAATAAACATGCTTTAAAGTATCAACCAAAAGGTTGGTGAGTTCATTAGTTTATCATAATCATTTATTTCCATCATTTTAATAGACCACAAGAATTTCATTTCCAGTTCTCATAAATATAAGTCCCATGCATAGAGACAAAAATGATCATTCATATGGTGAACACCTGGTAACCGACATTAACAATATGCATATAAGAATATCCCCATCATTCCGGGATCCTCCTTCGGACATGATATTAATTTCGAAGTACTAAAGCATCCGGTACTTTGGATGGGGCTTGTTGGGCCCGATAGATCTATCTTTAGGATTCGCGTCAATTAGGGTGTCTGTTCCCTAATTCTTAGATTACCAGACTTAATAAAAAAGGGCATATTCGGTTTAATAATTCAACCATAGAATGTAGTTTCGATTACTTGTGTCTATTTCGTAAAATAATTATAAAAGCAGCGCATGTATTCTCAGCCCAAAAATATAAAGGGTAAAAAGGCAAATGAAACTCACCATACTGTATTTTGTAGTAAAAATACATATAACGACATTGAACAATGCAAGGTTGGCCTTGGATTCACGAACCTATATTACGTATATATATATTTATATAATGGTCAATATCTATCAACAATTTAGGTCAAGTAGTAGTGTATCACAATCCTAATGCTCGAGATTGATATGCAAAAGTTTAACAAAAGTCAATTTGACTCAACACGACTTCCAAAATCTATATATGTTTAATACATAATTTAAATGTTGTTGTTTTATATATATCAAATTTTATTAAAGTAAACAATATAAACCATTTATTAATAAAAAGTTATATTAAAGTTTATATATAATAAAAATATACTTTTATATATCTCAAGTAATAAGATTTATAAAGTTCACTTAAGATCATAAAAATATAGTGGCATGTATTATTAATGTAATTATATTACGTGTGATAAAAATATCTTTGTATCACGTATTCATTTAAAATAACATTGACAATAAAGTTGTTTTAATTATTTTTAATAATAAAATAATAAAATAATAATAATAGTAACAATATTTATATTTACTAATGATAATAATAATTTTTGACAATAAATAATAATCTTTTGTAATAATATCATTGTTGTAATAATAATACTATTTCAGATAAAAATATTCTATTTATGTTAACGATAATAACAATAAATAAAAATGTTTATATGAGATTGGTAACTTTATTCGAAATGATAATCTTGAATAATAATAATAATAATAATACTAATATTTTATAATCAACAATAATATTTATCAAAATGATAATTTTAATAAAAAAAATGATAGTTTCAATGCAAATGATACTTTTAATAATAATAACAATAATAATAAGTTGATAGCTTCGATAAAAATATTAATTATAATATTAATAATAATAATGATAATAACGGCGATAATAACGACGACATAATAATAATAAACAATTTTAACAATGTCACTTAAAATATAGATAATTCAGTTGACTATATCTTTAAATCCATTCATCGAAACTATTCGATATCAAAAGGAAAAGTTCTTAATTTTTCACTAGCTTTCCAATGACATGCATATCTTATACCTTATTTCATCCCTAGTATAACAACCTTTAAGATTCAACATAACTTATCTAAGGGCAATATCAAATGTACAAGCATGCATAATCCTATTTTCTCGAGCACTAGTCAGGGATACACTATTCATGTATAAAAATTAATTTGCGAGTACTCACGTATCAATATTGAGGTTCAATATTGTAGGAAGGTTACGTAGACGCAACGGAGATGACAAACACTAAATTGACCTCACGGGCATACCCATGAACCATACCCATCACCTCCATAGCCATAACTCATAATTTCCTTAGCCCTATCCTACACGATATCTAGTTTTAAAAACCCATTTAAGATCACTCGGGCAGCACTCCGTCGTAGTATTTTATGTATAATACTAATAATAATAATAATACTCCTAATTATAAGATTAATAATATTAATCTTAATATTTATAATAATAATAATTATAATATATATATTGAGAGGATATGTGCGAGAGATAGATGAGAATGAAAACTGAAAATGAAAAACACAATTGCGTTCGTTTTAAAGATAGCTGGAATCCACTATTCTTCCTACCGACACTTCGTTTCATCTAAAACGTATTACACGTTTAACTCTTATGATATATAATTTTATATATTATTTAATATATAATATATTTAATCTTTAGAATTAATTAAATATTATATTATATTTACGCTCATGGTAAAAATATAATTTTTACAAAAATGACATGGTCGTGGTCTCACGACTCATGTACCACTTTCAGTTTTTCGTGCGCACTTTCGTACGTTTAGAAAACTAGCCTTTTATGTTACGTGACGTGTACCTTTTACAAAAATTAGACTTACATAACAATAAATTACTTTTATAAAAATATAACTTGTGAAGTTGAGCGTTGTGGTCATTTCCTTCTATAAATTAAAGTCTCGTTGTTTGTCAAAATATTTTATTTTAAATTAAACATTTTGTGACACGTACCTTTATTAATAACTAGACTTAAATTAATTAAAAACTAACCCACTCAAAGTGTAACTTAATCTTTTGAGTGTTTTGGTCATTTACTTTTATAATTCATAATCTTGTTATTTATCAAAGCCTATTTATTAATATTAGTGTAAATCAAAACGTTTCAATGATTAATTAAGATATCAAAATATATACCTAATATGTAGGTTTGTTATATTTATTAATAATACAATAATTAGATTTTCCAAAACTAATAATAGTTTAAAAGTTTATTTTAAATTCGTTTAGAAAAGCTTATAACACGTAACGTTTACACTTTAAAACTTAGGTCGATATAATTTATTTATGCGCCAACGTTTTCCTTAAACTTTCTAAATAAAATATTTTAATATCGATCGAATCAAATAACCAGGTTCTATTATATCGAAAAACGTTTTCGCACGTTTGAAAATAATTCAAACTAATATTATAGAATTCATTTCTCCACTAGCTTTTGTCTAACCCTTAATAATAACACTTTTGTTCTTACCCGTGATTACTTTACCAAATATTCCGAATACCGTTAAAAGTAAGAGTTTTCAATTCAAAGTAGACCTCATAACAGAGACTCGTAATCTTAATTCAATGTATCTGATAATTCAATCATTTGGTATTATCTTTTAATCTTGTCGATAAACTTACATCGAACAAATACATTCATGTAACATATTATTCATTCAATACCGTGATAACATTTCCAACCTCATTAGATAGATCTCAAAGCTTATATTCATATCAACTAATCCGTTCAATGTTTTATAATATGTGTCAATCTAATAAGCACACATGTATATATATATATATATATATTTACACGTAATTGTTCGTGAATCGTTTGGCATGGTCAAAGGGTATTTAATTAAATGAATATAATTTCAAAACTTTCGAGACTCAATCATTACAGATTTGCTTATCGTGTTGGATACATATAAAGATTAAAGTTTAAATTTGGTTGGAAATTTCCGGGTCATCACAGTACCTACCCGTTAAAAGAAATTTCGTCCCGAAATTTGATAGAGGTCGTCATGGCTAACAGTAAGAATGTTATTATGATGAATGTAAACGGATACATAGAGTTTTATCATCATTGGGTAATATAGGTAACCCAATTTGATTATTCGAAGAGTATAAGTGAAGTTATCGCAAAAGAGTGAAAATGAATAAATACAGGTTTGACTTAACCGGCGGCGTATTCAAGATTGATTTCCGGAATTTAAGGAATTTAGAAGAAATATTCATAATAAGATTTGATTCTTCGATAATTAAGGAGATTCAGATCTTCTTTGCTCAAACGCGCTAATCTGCTTCGATTGCTCTGTCGGATATTTTTCCTATAAATCTGCCTTCTCCATTTTCTTAAGACTCACACCTTCTATTCTTTCTTCCTCAATTCATACATTAAAGTGTTTGTTAATATGCTTCATCCCATCCTAATCCTTGATATCCTCTTAACTTTTATATCTGTCATTCTTCTTTTTAACCTGCCACCGGAAGAATCTATTTACTTCTACTATACCCTAGGGTTTATAGTGTTTCTAGTTCTTCCGTGTCTTTATGTTGCTATTTGCATTGACATCTACGGTTTATAATTTACGGGTGGTTGTTGGGTTTTATATCATCCCTTATACCTAGATGTCCTTGTATCTGTGTTCCGTAATCATTGTCATCCACAGTTAATGTTCTCTCCCATTTGCTGCGTTTTATACCCCAATTTCTATTTCGGAGTTTTGTCCTTTCGTTTCTTCTTCTTGTGATTAATTAGCTCTTGTAATGGTCCAGAATTCGTAGGTATGGATTCCAGAATGAACATAGTAATTGTTCTAAGATGGAAATTGAAAGGGTACTATCTTGATTTGTCAAATTACCAGAATACCCTGAAAAAGACCGAATCATCAAGAAATATTTTCTTAATATGTTTAGAGATTAGATAGAATGTCAGAGTCGTGTAAATGACACATGATAACGGTATATTCTGTGAATCATCACGTTCCATTAGAAACTCAACATGAATTACTGCAATATAATAACGTTGATCAAGTGTCATTATATTATACTAACCCATGCATCAGTTCCCAACACTACTTCAAAAACATTCATATTCGAATTTTTCAGAATTTAGAAACTAACACAGTTTCTTTTATGTTGCAGATACTACGGAGAGATAAATGATCTCAGATAAGAATAGTTACGAAAATATCTCCAGAGATATGGAGAATATGTATAATGGAAGATACGAAGATATCTTATAATATTTAAGATATGATGATGATGAAGAATATCTGTCTGTGAAGGTTTAGAATAAGAAGTAACGTGTTTGCTAACGATTTCAGCAGACACTGAATTATTTGGATCCTTTGAAGACATGTTCAGTCCTTGTGATTTATCCATAGCCTCTTTCATACTTTGCTCAATCCGTTTTCCAGTTCCAAATCTTCTCTTTTTCTGAGCTTTACCAACTCACTATCTTCTATCATCAAACTTTTGGCCGGTTAGACCATATACCATTTTTATGTTTCTTCTGCATTTAATGCTATAATATCTGAATCACTGGTTATCAATCCGAGGTGGGTTCAAAAAAAAATCGTGTTTTAGATGATTAAACGCTGGTGGTAATATGGTGGAATATTAAAAGTTTCCTAGTAACAATGGCGAGCGGGCAACGTATCTATCGAGGTTATAATAAGACTAGTCTGGCTGAACAGTCGAAGTTGACTTGCTGGAGCTGTGACAAAATTGGCTACTTTGAAAAGGAATCGAAATGTTATTTTTTCTAATAAATGATAAAGAATTCGATGTGGGTACATGTTATATTATGTCTTGGGTTCCGAGAGTTTTTCAAAAACGAAACTTCGGGTAACGTGTGGTTGGATCATCATCTCAATTGTTTATTATTTGAAGTGTCTTTCGAAATTTCGAAAATTTTTAAATGCAGATTGTCATAGTCAATATCCAATTGATGAAATCGTCCTGAATCCTGAATGATTTTCATATTCAACTGAGTGTTACGATTAAAAGTGATGTTCTATCACAGTTTTGAAGTCAAAGTATAGCTTTGAAAAATGTACGGATCTAAGAGTGATGATTTCGGTTGTATCTCGAGTTGAAATTCCCAGAATCAGAATTGAAGAATGTAACATATTAATTGTGATTTTATATATCTCTCGGGTATTACCTACCCGTTAAAAAAAATTTCACAAATAATATTTTGAACAAGAATCCTCATTACAATCTTTATGAAAATATATGTGGGTATCTTTTCTTCAGATGTAATACAGATTCAATGAGTTAATATCATACTAAACTCATTTGATTTTCGGATTGGATTAGAAATGAATTTTCTCTAAAATATTAAAGATTGCATAATCTTTGCGGAGTATTTCACTAATCAATACTTCAATATTTATAGGTATTTCCTTGGTGAATCATGCTGATGCTCATAGAACTCTTGCTAACTTCGCAAGATACGAATATTGTTTTCCAATAAGTTTCGAGTGCATCGAAGATAAGAGTGTAAAATCAAACATGTTATTGAATGATACACTTGATTTATTATGGAACCGAATTCATTTAATTGAAACAAAGGTTGTAGTTAACGATGGTTAAGTCGCTAACGAAGAATGTACATCATAGCATATAGTAATATGAATTAACCGGATAGTTAAGTTCCATACATATAGCTTAGTACAGAAAGATTTATTATGGTTTAAAATTTTATATATATATATAGGATATACATATATTTTCTTCGGAGGAACCGAGTTAATGATTCAAAACTCATTGATACGATATACGCGTTGTATGATTCGTAATGGTTTCCACAGTGATTCTTGAACTGGCGAAGCTTGTGAGGTTAGAGGTGCTGACGATTCTAACGATGTTGACAGCATTGACTGTGTTGGTGAGGCTATTGGTACTGCTGATGCTGTTGGTAAAATAAGTCTAGCTTGTACCTTACGCACCAGTCTTGTTAGGGTTTCGATTCTTCTCTCTATCATCTCTGTCCACTCATCTGGTTTATGGTTAAGGTTGAGATAGATAATCTCTAAGATTTTTAGAGATTACCTAATCATCGTAGGATGATTCTCCGATGAAGTTATGAATCAGCACTTTGTTGTGGTTGGTACTCCTTGGTATTTATGGCGCGTGTGATGTTGACATCCGATGTACAAGTTGTGATATTGAGGCATGTGATGCGAATGTGGTTGTTGGTGGTGGTAATGATCCTGTTGATGATGGTGCTGCTGTTGATGCCGGTGATGCTGCTGGTGCTTAGGGTATTGAGGCTTGCGATGTTGAGGTTATTGGCGGTGTTGGTTATGCTGCTGGTGCTGCTAATGGTGTTTGTAACCTTCGCACCATATTCTCCAAGGCCACTACCCGAGCGCGAAGTTCGTTGACTTCTTCTTGTACACCGGGGTGATTATCGGTTCGGACGAGCGGATGAATATAATCTAAAATTTGGTGTAGTATATAATCGTGACGAGATACTCTGGAAATGAGAGAGAAAATGGTTTCTCGAACAGGTTCGCCGGTAAGTGCTTCAGGTTCATTGCCAAGAGGGCAATTTGGCGGATGGAAGGGATCACCTTCTTCTTGTCTCCAATGATTGAGGAGGCTACGAACCCATCCCCATTTCATCCAGAATAGATGATGACTGATTGGTTGATCCATTCCGGTCACACTATTTTCGGAACTCGAATGGAAATCCATATCGACATAGCTGTCGAAATCTGAGGAGTTCGAACTAGATGCGGAATCCATCTCGTATGATCAGAGAAAGAATTTTTGGTATAAAATAGATTGTAGAATTTAGATTTGGTATTCCTCAATACATAATTTACATATGTATATATAATACCAAAATCCCATAGATTTCGGAGAATCTTTGAAAAATGCCAGTCAAATTTCACAATAATAAATACGCTAAGATATTAATTAGCAGATATGCTAAGATGTGAATTTCGTCTATACGCTGTTATGCAATAAATGCAGGAAAACGCGTCTAGACTTAAGATGATAAGCAGATAATTTCCTAAGGATGATAAGTAGATGATTTCCGACACAAAATGATAAGCAAAACTTTTGACATGCAGACACGGTCGAAGTCCAGACTCACTAATGCATCTTAACAACTAACAGTAAGACACACTAATGCAAGACCTGGTTCGCTAAGACCACCGCTCTGATACCAACTGAAAGGACCCGTTCATATACATTATAAACGATTCACAATAGTTGATTACATTGCGAGGTATTTGACCTCTATATGATACATTTTACAAACATTGCATTCATTTTTAAAAGACAATCTTTCTTTACATCGAAAATTGACAGGTATGCATACCATTTCATAATATCCACTATCCAACTATGAGTTGATTTAATAATAATCTTTGATGAACTCAATGACTCGAATGCAACGTTCTTCGAAATATGCTATGAAAGACTCCAAGTAATATCTTTAAAATGAGCAAATGCACAGCGGAAGATTTCTTTAACACCTGAGAATAAACATGCTTTAAAGTATCAACCAAAAGGTTGGTGAGTTCATTAGTTTATCATAATCATTTATTTCCATCATTTTAATAGACCACAAGAATTTCATTTCCAGTTCTCATAAATATAAGTCCCATGCATAGAGACAAAAATGATCATTCATATGGTGAACACCTGGTAACCGACATTAACAATATGCATATAAGAATATCCCCATCATTCCGGGATCCTCCTTCGGACATGATATTAATTTCGAAGTACTAAAGCATCCGGTACTTTGGATGGGGCTTGTTGGGCCCGATAGATCTATCTTTAGGATTCGCGTCAATTAGGGTGTCTGTTCCCTAATTCTTAGATTACCAGACTTAATAAAAAGGGGCATATTCGGTTTAATAATTCAACCATAGAATGTAGTTTCGATTACTTGTGTCTATTTCGTAAAATAATTATAAAAGCAGCGCATGTATTCTCAGCCCAAAAATATAAAGGGTAAAAAGGCAAATGAAACTCACCATACTGTATTTTGTAGTAAAAATACATATAACGACATTGAACAATGCAAGGTTGGCCTTGGATTCACGAACCTATATTACGTATATATATATTTATATAATGGTCAATATCTATCAACAATTTAGGTCAAGTAGTAGTGTATCACAATCCTAATGCTCGAGATTGATATGCAAAAGTTTAACAAAAGTCAATTTGACTCAACACGACTTCCAAAATCTATATATGTTTAATACATAATTTAAATGTTGTTGTTTTATATATATCAAATTTTATTAAAGTAAACAATATAAACCATTTATTAATAAAAAGTTATATTAAAGTTTATATATAATAAAAATATACTTTTATATATCTCAAGTAATAAGATTTATAAAGTTCACTTAAGATCATAAAAATATAGTGGCATGTATTATTAATGTAATTATATTACGTGTGATAAAAATATCTTTGTATCACGTATTCATTTAAAATAACATTGACAATAAAGTTGTTTTAATTATTTTTAATAATAAAATAATAAAATAATAATAATAGTAACAATATTTATATTTACTAATGATAATAATAATTTTTGACAATAAATAATAATCTTTTGTAATAATATCATTGTTGTAATAATAATACTATTTCAGATAAAAATATTCTATTTATGTTAACGATAATAACAATAAATAAAAATGTTTATATGAGATTGGTAAATTTATTCGAAATGATAATCTTGAATAATAATAATAATAATAATACTAATATTTTATAATCAACAATAATATTTATCAAAATGATAATTTTAATAAAAAAAATGATAGTTTCAATGCAAATGATACTTTTAATAATAATAACAATAATAATAAGTTGATAGCTTCGATAAAAATATTAATTATAATATTAATAATAATAATGATAATAACGGCGATAATAACGACGACATAATAATAATAAACAATTTTAACAATGTCACTTAAAATATAGATAATTCAGTTGACTATATCTTTAAATCCATTCATCGAAACTATTCGATATCAAAAGGAAAAGTTCTTAATTTTTCACTAGCTTTCCAATGACATGCATATCTTATACCTTATTTCATCCCTAGTATAACAACCTTTAAGATTCAACATAACTTATCTAAGGGCAATATCAAATGTACAAGCATGCATAATCCTATTTTCTCGAGCACTAGTCAGGGATACACTATTCATGTATAAAAATTAATTTGCGAGTACTCACGTATCAATATTGAGGTTCAATATTGTAGGAAGGTTACGTAGACGCAACGGAGATGACAAACACTAAATTGACCTCACGGGCATACCCATGAACCATACCCATCACCTCCATAGCCATAACTCATAATTTCCTTAGCCCTATCCTACACGATATCTAGTTTTAAAAACCCATTTAAGATCACTCGGGCAGCACTCCGTCGTAGTATTTTATGTATAATACTAATAATAATAATAATACTCCTAATTATAAGATTAATAATATTAATCTTAATATTTATAATAATAATAATTATAATATATATATTGAGAGGATATGTGCGAGAGATAGATGAGAATGAAAACTGAAAATGAAAAACACAATTGCGTTCGTTTTAAAGATAGCTGGAATCCACTATTCTTCCTACCGACACTTCGTTTCATCTAAAACGTATTACACGTTTAACTCTTATGATATATAATTTTATATATTATTTAATATATAATATATTTAATCTTTAGAATTAATTAAATATTATATTATATTTACGCTCATGGTAAAAATATAATTTTTACAAAAATGACATGGTCGTGGTCTCACGACTCATGTACCACTTTCAGTTTTTCGTGCGCACTTTCGTACGTTTAGAAAACTAGCCTTTTATGTTACGTGACGTGTACCTTTTACAAAAATTAGACTTACATAACAATAAATTACTTTTATAAAAATATAACTTGTGAAGTTGAGCGTTGTGGTCATTTCCTTCTATAAATTAAAGTCTCGTTGTTTGTCAAAATATTTTATTTTAAATTAAACATTTTGTGACACGTACCTTTATTAATAACTAGACTTAAATTAATTAAAAACTAACCCACTCAAAGTGTAACTTAATCTTTTGAGTGTTTTGGTCATTTACTTTTATAATTCATAATCTTGTTATTTATCAAAGCCTATTTATTAATATTAGTGTAAATCAAAACGTTTCAATGATTAATTAAGATATCAAAATATATACCTAATATGTAGGTTTGTTATATTTATTAATAATACAATAATTAGATTTTCCAAAACTAATAATAGTTTAAAAGTTTATTTTAAATTCGTTTAGAAAAGCTTATAACACGTAACGTTTACACTTTAAAACTTAGGTCGATATAATTTATTTATGCGCCAACGTTTTCCTTAAACTTTCTAAATAAAATATTTTAATATCGATCGAATCAAATAACCAGGTTCTATTATATCGAAAAACGTTTTCGCACGTTTGAAAATAATTCAAACTAATATTATAGAATTCATTTCTCCACTAGCTTTTGTCTAACCCTTAATAATAACACTTTTGTTCTTACCCGTGATTACTTTACCAAATATTCCGAATACCGTTAAAAGTAAGAGTTTTCAATTCAAAGTAGACCTCATAACAGAGACTCGTAATCTTAATTCAATGTATCTGATAATTCAATCATTTGGTATTATCTTTTAATCTTGTCGATAAACTTACATCGAACAAATACATTCATGTAACATATTATTCATTCAATACCGTGATAACATTTCCAACCTCATTAGATAGATCTCAAAGCTTATATTCATATCAACTAATCCGTTCAATGTTTTAGAATATGTGTCAATCTAATAAGCACACATGTATATATATATATATATATATATATATATATATATATTTACACGTAATTGTTCGTGAATCGTTTGGCATGGTCAAAGGGTATTTAATTAAATGAATATAATTTCAAAACTTTCGAGACTCAATCATTACAGATTTGCTTATCGTGTTGGATACATATAAAGATTAAAGTTTAAATTTGGTTGGAAATTTCCGGGTCATCACAGAAAATATGTTAATATATTATATATATGGTTAGGTTCGTGATATCTATCGGAGACCAAGTCGTATTAAATATCTTCAAGGCAAAAGTGAGTATATAGTCCCACTTTTAAAACTCTAAATATTTCGGGATGAGAATACATGCATTTTATGATTTACGTTATGGACACAAGTGATTAAAATTATATATTCTACGTTGAGTTGTACCACTGGCATATTTCCCTATAACTTGGTAACTACTATTTACATGCTTTATTGTAAACGCTAATCCTGTTGATAGATCTATCGGACCTGACAACCCCAACCGGACTGGACAACCAGTATTCAACGGTTGCACAGTACTTCGTTTCGGTGACTACACTTGGTACGGTGTAGTGAGATTTCATAATAAAGGGAATATGCGACGTTGATTAAATGTTAAGTATGGTTATCAAGTGCTCAACCACATAGAATATTCTTATTAAAACGTTTATGTATATGAAATCTTGTGGTCTATATTTATAACGCTGCTAGCATTAAACTATATCTCACCAACTTTATGTTGACGTTTTAAGCATGTTTATTCTCAGGTGATAATTAAAAGCTTCTGCTGCATTATGCCGAATTTAAACAGGATTTGGAGTATGCATATTTGTGTCAAAAATAAAACTGCATATCGGAAGATTTGTAATGTGAAATATGTTGGAAATCGTATTGTTATTATCAAATGTAAAGTTTGTAAAATTAAGATTATCGCTAGACGATAATCATTATTATGCTATTTGAACCTTTGATTATAATAAAGGTTATGGTTTGTATTATAAAAACGTATGCAGATTTTGAAAAATGTCACATATAGAGGTCAATACCTCGCAATGACACCAATGAGTACGTGACGTTTATATTCGATATGAACGGGACGCTTCAGGTGGTATCATAGCGTTGGTCTTAGAGAACCAGAAAATTTGCATTAGTGTGTCTTATCGAGTTTGTTAGGATGCATTAGTGAGTCTGGACTTTGACCGTGTTTGATTTCAAAAACTATTGCTTATCCTTGTTGGTTAAAAAAATTAATATGTAAATATTATGTGGTACTAACGTGCTAGTTGTTATGTGATAGATGTCTGGCTTAGAACCTGTTATCACATTCAGCGACTCCGAACCAGAATCCTCAGATAGTGTTCCAGTCATTAACCTATCCGATGATGAAAACGACACCTTTGGGGAAGACTCACAATTTCCGGATGAATCAATTGAAGAGGAACCAGAAAGTGATCCTGAGGAGGAAGAAATACAGGAAATTACGAAAGATAAATTCGAACGAGGAAAGAAATGAAAGGCTACTGAATTGGAAAATCCAAATCCCGAGTTTAGTGAGGATGTTGTGGCACAAACTCCACCAGACACTTCCACCCCTATTCCCGCTATTCCTATTAGTTCTATCCCGACATCCAGTTCTTTGGTCCCTCAGCCAAAATGCAGGAAGACAGCCAGGATAACCTTTAAGCGATTTCTTTGAACATAAACGTTTTGGGTTAAATGATGCGCTGTTGTTTTAAACCATGGGATCATATAACGTTTTGTATAATATTACTAGTGTGGTTTGCTTAATGTTTGATGTAAGATAAGCATATGTAAAATGGTGAAGTGTGAAATGCAATAATTTTCCATGGTTGAGTATTATTTGGGTGGTAGTAATTTATTTTCGTACTAAGCTATTAAGTATGAACTTTAACGGGTAGGTACTACCCTAGATATAATTATAAAACGCTAATAAGAAGAAAAGACTTTTATAATAATAACTGGTTCATATTATTAATAAGCTACGATGTACTATAAATACACACTACATCTATAATATTCCATGTGAATAATTATTTTTTTTTCATTCTTATTGAAGGTTATGGCGCGATTGAACCGAATAACGGAAGAAGAAATCGAGGAACTCATCAATCAGCGAGTGAACGACAGAATGTTATGGGTCGAGGCTGCAAGAGGTGCTGCAGTTAACCCAAATCCTCGTGTGGGATGCACCTACAAAACTTTTCAAGGTTGCAAGCCCTCATCATTCAGTGGAACAGAAGGACCGGTCGGTTTAACCAGGTGGATCGAAAAGATTGAGTCTGTGTTTAAAATCAGTGGTTATATTGAGAAGGACATGACCAAGTATGCATCGTGCACCTTACAGGATAGTGCACTCACGTGGTGGAAAAACTATGTGAAGGCCGTAGGAGAAGATGTAGCTTATGATACTCCATGGAAAGAATTCAAAACAATGCTAATCAACGAGTATTGTCCAAGGAACGAGGTTAGGAAGTTGGAAGCTGAACTACGAAACCTAAAAGTTGTTGGTACTGAACTCACCAACTACAGTCAGCGATTCATGGAATTAGCTTTGCTATGTCCCGAATTAGTACCAACCGAAGAACGGAAGATAGAACTGTACAAAGATGGTTTGCCTAAAAATGTCAAGGCAAATGTTACAGCATTGAAACCCAAGACTATTCACGAAGCCATCACCATAGCAAACGAGTTGATGGACCAGATTATTCTGGATAAGAAAACCGATGTCAAGACATCGGAAAACAAAAGAAAGTGGGAAGGTAATCAACAATCCAACAAGAAACAAGAAACCACGCAAGGTGCGGGTAGTGGTTCAAGCTCAGGTTACAAAGGACGAAATCCTTTATGTAACAAATGCCACAAACATCACTCTGGTTATTGTAATGTGGTGTGCGATAATTGTAATCGAAGGGGTCATCTTGCTGAAGATTGTAGGATTCCTGTTACAAATACCAATGGTACCAAGACTCCTGCCACCAATGCAAATAGAACTGCCTTGGCCACTGTTACTTGTTATGGGTGTGGGAAACAGGGTCATTATAAGAGCCAGTGCCCTAATCTAGAGAAGAATAACGGATCTGCACGTGAAAGAGCATTTATTATTAATGCTAGAGAGGCGTGTGAAGACCCGGAGCTTGTTACGGGTACGTTTACCATTAATAACTTATCAGCAACTATTATATTTGATACTGGTGCCGATAGAAGTTATATGTGTAGAGACTTTTACGCTAAATTGAATTATTCATCATTACCTCTAGATGCTAAGTACATGATTGAGTTAGCTAATGGTAAACTAATTAAAGCCGATAAAATTTGCCGTGATTGTAAAATAATTTTAGCCGGAGAAACGTTTAAAATTGATTTGATACCCGTAGAATTAGGAAGTTTTGATGTAATAGTCGGCATGGACTGGATGACCAAAATAGGAGCTAAAGTTGTGTGTGCCAAGAAGGCAATTCGCATTCCTCGTAAGGATAAAACGCCAGTAATGATTTATGGAGAGAAGGGTAAATCAAAGCTAAAACTTATTAGCTGTTTGAAAGACCAAAAGTGCTTGAAGAAAGGGTGCTATGCTATCTTAGCACATGTTAATAAAGTTGAAACGAAGGAAAAAGAGAAGAGCATCAACGACGTGCCTGTGGCAAGAGATTTTCCTGAAGTCTTTCCGGAAGAGTTGCCGGGATTACCTCCATTTAGATCTGTAGAATTTCAAATAGATCTAGTACCAGGAGTTATACCAGTGGCTCGTGCTCCATACAGACTTGCACCATCTGAGATGAAAGAGTTACAAAGCCAGTTACAAGAATTACTGGACCGTGGTTTCATTCGACCGAGCACTTCACCGTGAGGAGCTCCAATTTTATTCGTCAAGAAGAAGGATGGATCCTTCCGAATGTGTATAGATTACCATGAATTAAATAAGTTAACTATCAAGAATCGGTATCCACTACCGAGAATTGACGACTTATTTGATCAACTGCAAGGATCATGTGTTTATTCAAAAATCGACCTAAGATCGGGCTATCATCAACTACGCGTCAAAGAAGAATATATTCCGAAAACTGCTTTCCGGACACGCTACGGTCATTACGAATTTTTGGTCATGCCGTTTGGATTAACGAATGCGCCAGCTGTATTCATGGACCTCATGAATCGAGTTTGTAATCCGTATTTAGACAAGTTTGTTATCATTTTTATTGATGATATTCTCATCTATTCCAAAAATGAGCAAGAGCATGAGAAGCATTTAAGGTTGGTATTAGAATTGTTAAGAAAAGAACAGTTATACGCCAAATTTTCTAAGTGTGCATTTTGGTTGAAAGAAGTGCAATTTCTTGGTCACGTTGTTAGTAGCAAAGGAATTCAGGTTGATCCAGTTAAAATTGAGGCCATTGAAAAATGGGAGACTCCTAAGACACCAACACAAATACGTCAATTTTTGTGCCTAGCCGGTTATTATAGAAGGTTTATTCAAGATATTTCCCGAATAGCTAAACCATTGACAGCGTTAACACAAAAAGGGAAGAAGTACGAATGGACTTCTGAGCAGGAGAGTGCATTTCAATTACTGAAGAAGAAGTTGACTACGGTGCCTATTTTATCGTTACCTGAAGGGAACGATGATTTTGAGATATATTGTGACGCTTCGCGACAAGGTTTTGGTTGTGTCCTTATGCAACGAAAGAAAGTTATTGCGTACGCATCCCGACAATTGAAGATTCACGAGTGAAATTATACGACGCATGATCTAGAACTGGGAGCAGTAGTGTTTACATTGAAGATATGGAGACACTATTTATATGGGGTTAAATGCACTGTGTTTACCAATCATAAAAGCCTTCAACATATTTTCGATCAGAAACAGCTGAACATGAGGCAACGTAGGTGGGTCGAGCTGATAAATGACTATGATTGTGAGATTCGCTATCATCCCGGGAAAGCGAATGTAGTGGCCGACGCTCTAAGCAGAAAGGAACGAGAGCCAATTCGAGTACGAGCAATGAACATAAAAATTCGCATGAATTTCAACTCACAAATCAAAGAGGCTCAACGAGAAGCTCTTACTAAGGAAAACATAGGAAATGAAATAATGAAGAAGTATGAGAAACAACTCCTTATACGGGAAGACGGAATTCGATATTTTGCAAAACATATTTGGGTACCAAAGTTGGGTGGATTAAGGAAGTTGATATTGAACGAGTCACATAAGACAAGATACTCGATACATCCTGGAGTTGGAAAGATGTATCAAGATCTTAAGACGCATTATTGGTGGCCTAATTTAAAGACAGACGTTGCAACATATGTCGGGGAATGTTTAACTTGTTCCAAAGTCAAAGCAGAACACCAGAAGCCGTCAGGATTACTTCAACAACCAGAAATCCCAGAATGGAAATGGGATGGTATTACCATGGATTTTATCACAAAGTTACTCAAGACTGCATGGGGTTATGACACCATTTGGGTAATAGTTGATCGTCTCACCAAATCTGCACATTTCATGCCTATAAAGGATACGGATAAAATGGAGAAACTATTACGATTATACATAAAGGAAATTGTTTCAAGGCATGGAATACCTATTTCCATTATATCCGATCGTGATAGTAGATTTACATCAAAGTTCTGGCAATCACTACAGGAGGCCCTAGGAACTCGTTTGGATATGAGCACCGCATATCATCCGCAAACTGACGGGCAGAGTGAAAGAACAATTCAGACTCTTGAAGACATGCTCAGGGCATGTGTGATCGATTTTGGAAACGGATGGGATAAATATCTACCATTAGCAGAATTCTCGTATAATAATAGTTACCATGCGAGCATTAAAGCTGCACCATTCGAAGCACTGTAAGGAAGGAAGTGTAGATCCCCTATCTATTGGAATGAAGTAGGAGATCGACGATTAACTGGTCCCGTGATCATACACGAAACTACTGAGAAGATAGTACAAATCAAGGAGAGATTGAAAACAGCCCGTAGTCGCCAAAAGAGCTACGCCGATGTCCGAAGGAAACAATTAGAGTTTCAGATTGGTGACATGGTTATGCTAAAGGTGTCACCTTGGAAAGGTGTAATACGTTTCGGCAAAAGGGGTAAACTGAACCCAAGGTATGTAGGCCCGTTCAAAATCATCAACGCATTGGACCGGTAGCTTATCGACTTGAGTTACCACAACAACTCGCCAGAGTACATAATACGTTTCACGTTTCAAACCTCAAGAAGCGTCTTCCAAAGGAAGACCTCACCATTCCACTTGAAGAAATCCAAGTCGACGAGAAACTACAATTCATAGAAGAACCAGTCGAAATCATGGACTGTGAAGTTAAACAACTCAAGCAGAGCAACATACCAATCGTTAAGGTTCGTTGGAATGTACGAAGGGGTCCCGAGTTTACTTGGGAATAAGAGGATCAGATGAAACAAAAGTACCCACATTTGTTTCCCGAGAACGCAAAATAGGTACAACTTTAAAATTTCGGGATGAAATTTATTTAACGGGTAGGTACTGTAACGACCCGGATTTTTCCGATCGTTTTATACATATAAGATTAATATTTACATAAATTAAACATTACCAACATAATAAGTAATCTAAATTTTTGAGACTTATGTTTTTGAAAAGAGTTTTACACAACGTTTGACCGTCCAATTTGATCGATGATATCACGAACTATATAACATACGATAATTATACGTTTGTGTATATATATATATATATTTATATATATTTAACATGATCTAAGGATGGTTTAACATCTCATTGTGTACTAATAACAATAAGTTATAAGTATACTTTGAGACTACTCACTTAAGCTTTCAAAACGATAACTATACGTAACGTTCTTTGACATATATACTTGTAACCTATAATGCTTATACAAGTATTGTATAAATATGTATTTAATCACTTTTAAAGGACTTAAATACATAAAACAATATAAGTATATTCACAAAAGATAGCTATATTTGAATTCTCGTTCCGATTTCTCAAGATTTCTATATGTATATCTAGGGTATATGTACCCGTATCATACCCAGCTTCTATACGTATTTACTATTGGTATATACACATCAAATCAACATCCAAATCAGCCATATTACTGCCCTAGATATGAGGTAACTAAGATTTGTAAGCTAGTATGGATATTATTACAAAATAACAAACTAAGAACTTGTCCTTGTCCCCCCCCCCCCCCCCCCTTCACGTTTTTAAGGACCATCACCCATATCATTTCTAGTTCATCATCTCACTTCCAATTATCCTCTAACTCACCTACTTGAAAGCCATAAGAAACCCATATCAATTCAGCAAGTAACCATGAAGATCTAGCTTCAAAAACAAGCCTTAATCATCATAAGAAATTCCTTTCAAGAACACTTCAATAATCCTTCCAAGTATACTAGTTTACTTCCAACCTTTTGATCTAACTCCACCACTCTTTGATTCCAAGATTATTTCTTATCTCTTGCAGTAACTTTGTCCAAGTAACTTGAGGTAGTAACCTTGTTCATAATCTTATTCAATTCATATTCATATAGCTATCTTATTTTGTGTTATACAATTTTAATAACGAGAACATAGTTTGAATGATTTCAAACTTGTTCGCAAACTAAATAGATCCTTCTAACTTAACTTTTAAAACACTTCAAGACCTGTAATATATAATAATGATATGCTAACTTAACAAGGTACAACTTGATTTTACAAAGAACACCTTAAAACTGAATCTACATCGTTGGAGTGCAACCGGGGGCTGTTTTGGGTTGGATAATTAAAAACCATCTTAAACTTTGAATTAGAAGTTTATATTCTGAAAAAATGATATTTCTTATGAATATGTTAATATATAAAAATCTCATGGTGTAACTCAAAGTGTAAGTATTTTTGTAAAAATGATCATCTAGATGTTATTTTTACAACGGAAATGATCACTTTCATAAGATTCACCAAAGTTTGACCTATAACCTGTGATTTCGAATGCAAACTAAGGTATTTACAGTTCATATTCATAAATAATGACTCGATCCAAGGAAGTGGCAAGTTGAACCAATAAAAACGGAGTTATATTGAACAAACTACGGCTAAAATAAAATTGGGTATCAGAAGCTAGTTTAGCTACGAAATTAATTAGAGTAAAACTAAACTAATAATATCTTTGCTAATTAATATGATATTTTATATATATTTACTTATGATTTGATTTTATATATTTCAGGACCACCCGTAAACAACACGAGAAGATTAATTATAAGACCTCATGATTGTACGCAACACGTCATTTGACAACACGGTACTTTATGTACGCAACACGTCATTTGACAACATGGTACCATGGGTCGAGATTAATTATGATCAATACGAATACGATGGGGTCTTTATTTATTTTATTGATCAACTAATTGTGGACCACTAACATCGGACTGCTAACTACGGACTAATAGATATTAAAAGTATTATAAGTATGTATGTAACGATTATTTGAAAAGAAAATATGTTAATATATTATATATATGGTTAGGTTCGTGATATCTATCGGAGACCAAGTCGTATTAAATATCTTCAAGGCAAAAGTGAGTATATAGTCCCACTTTTAAAACTCTAAATATTTCGGGATGAGAATACATGCATTTTATGATTTACGTTATGGACACAAGTGATTAAAATTATATATTCTACGTTGAGTTGTACCACTGGCATACTTCTCTGTAACTTGGTAACTACTATTTACATGCGGTATTGTAAACGTGAATCCTGTTGATAGATCTATCGGGCCTGACAACCCCAACCGGACTGGACGACCAGTATTCAACGGTTGCACAGTACTTCGTTTCGGTGACTACACTTGGTACGGTGTAGTGAGATTTCATAATAAAGGGAATATGCGACGTTGATTAAATGTTAAGTATGGTTATCAATTGCTCAACTACATAGAATATTCTTATTAAAACGTTTATGTATATGAAATTTTGTGGTCTATATTTATAACGCTGCTAGCATTAAACCTATATCTCACCAACTTTATGTTGACGTTTTAAGCATGTTTATTCACAGGTGATAATTAAAAGCTTCCGCTGCATTATGCCGAATTTAAGCAGGATTTGGAGTATGCATATTTGTGTCAAAAATAAAACTTCATATCGGAAGATTTGTAATGTGAAATATGTTGGAAATCGTATTGTTATTATCAAATGTAAAGTTTGTAAAACTAAGATTATCGCTAAACGATAATCATTATTACGCTGTTTGGACCTTTGATTATAATAAAGGTTATGGTTTGTATTATAAAAACGTATGCAGATTTTGAAAAATTTCACATATAGAGGTCAGTACCTCGCAATGACACCAATGAGTACGTGACGTTTATATTCGATATGAACGAGACGCTTCAATGCTGCTTACCAAACAGACAATGATTGCAAGGATCTAGTGCAGCGTTCTTGTCTACATTGATAAGCTCCTTCTTTATTAGGGTGGACAACCCTTTCTCACTCATGTGACCGAGTCTCTGGTGCCATAAATTTTGTGAAGCCTCCTTTTCTGCAACATTAAGGCTGTCTGTGCAGATCTTCACATGAGTTTTGTATAGTGTGCCACAAATGTGTCCCCGAGCGACTATGATGGCACCTCTTGACAATTGCCATGTGCCTCTACTGAAATGACTATCATAGCCCTGTCTGTCGAGAGCTACCCCAGAAAGTAAATTCAGCCGAAGATCTGGCACATGGCGGACATCCTTCAAAGTGATTGTGCTCCCGGAACTTGTCTTTATCTTGACATCACCAATTCCGACAATCTCAGCGGAACTGAAATTTCCCATCTTTACAGCTCCAAAGTCGCCAGCTTTGTATGTTGTGAAGTATTCCTTATATGAAGTCACATGGTAGGAAGCTGCAGTATCTACCACCCATTCTGTTTCTTCTCATGAGACGTGAAGGCATGTCTCATCATGGATTGAACAATAAGCTACATCACCAGAGATAGTCACTAATGTTTCTCCACCCTTATTCTTCGACTGTGAACTGCTTTGACCTTGTTCATCTTTCAATCTATAGCAGTTATTCTTCATATGTCCCTCTAATCCACAATGATGGCATTTATATGTTTTTTTTCTGCCATCAGCTGACCTACCCCTGCTCTTGCTTCTGCCTCTACATTTATTTTTGCTACTCATTCACTGTCTCCCCCGATTCTCTATGACAAAGGCATGGGTCTGATATGTGCCCATGTCCTTTCTCCTTGCCTCTTCACTGAATAGGGCATCCTTGACCATTGACATGGTAAGTTTGCCATTTGGGGCTGAGTTGCTGAGTGTTACTACCAGCGTTTCCCAACTATCGGGAAGGGAACTAAGTAGCAATAACGCATGAACTTCATCGCCAAGAGGCATCTCTACAGACGATAACTGGTTGACCAAGCTATGAAACTCAATGGTATGCTCGGCAACTAAAGTTCCACTTTTGAGCTTCATGTTGACTAAACGCCTCATCAACAAGGCTTTATTCCGAGCAGTCTTGGTCTGGTACATGTCCTCCAACTTTTTTCAGAGGACATATGCGTATGTCTCTTGTGCAACATGGTGGAAGACACTACGATCAATCCATTGACGGATCTGACCAATAGTTTTTCGGTTTGATTTCTTTCACTCTTTCTCTTTGGCAGAATCAGGGTTTATACCCTTCAATTCAATAGGATCGAACAAATACTTACAGCTGAGGAGATCTTCCATCTGAGGTTTTCACAGCGTGTAGTTTGTGGCTGTGAGCATAATCATAGCTCCCGAAGATGATGTTGACTCTTCTATGGACATTATCACCTAACAAATAATTTTTCAACACAAACGGGGTTGAATTGTAGAAAACAAAGATCACCGTTACGTCCGGAACGGTTGAAAATGGTGGAATAGAAACTTCGCGACTTAAATTTCACTTACGGGGCAAAATTATAATTTGTTATAAACTTCAGGGACCAAAAGTGAAATTCTGAAAATTTCAGGGACCAAATTGTAAAATTTCAGAATTGCTACAGTACTGCTACAGGAACTTGCTACAGTACCGCCAGCTGCTACAGTGAATTGCTACAGGATTTTCTTCTCCGGCGAAAATTCCGGCACCGGTCGTCTTCTCCGTCGAGATTCCGGCGAGTTGGCCAAACTTTGACCGCGTTTTCTGGGCTCGTTATAACTCCGTTTAAGTCACCGTTTTTGCATTGGACTCGGTTCGACGAGACGAATCCAATGGTACACTCAAAATTGAATTTTGAGAAAACTTCAGAAAATCCAAAACTCGACCAACGTCTCTAACCTAGCTCTTGATACCACTTGTTGGGAAGAGAGGATCGCCTGAACGTTGAGAGATATAAATTTGAGAGAAAATAACTCTATTACTCACAAGAATAGATTATACGAGTATTTACAAAACTAAAAAAAAACCTCTCAAACTCACACACACTATCTATGTTGTGATTACACTTCTCTGAGTGATTTTGGGAAGATTTACAATTGAATTTTCAACCTCTATTTATACTAAAACTTTGGTGGCGGTGAAATGGTGTGAACGAGGAAGGTGTCGTGTGAACGGAGAAGGTAGGCAGCCGTCATCGTATTTAACTTTTCTACTTCCGTATGAGTTGTTCAAAGCTGACAACATTGAACATCTAGATAGCAGCTGGAACAGAGGCATCTAGATGACGGTTGAAAACTCATCAATCACGTAATTTTCATTAGATTGATTAATCATATACATGAAATAAAAGTTCATAAAACATTATTATTTGTATTAAGTTGGTTGTACTAACTTATAAGTACTTGTTATAGATCACCATATCAGGTTTCAACTACCAAACTATTGGCTTGAGTGATATGCGGTGAGATCTAACTTGGAGTATTGTCAATTCAGATTCGATTTTCACTCAAAGTGAGAGTGTCCAAACTTTGATGGTACTGCCAACATCAATGCGATTTGGAAAGGTGAGGGGGGTTTGCGACAGTCAACATCTTGATGAATTGAATTTCCTCCTACCGTTTGTATGGGTGACATATTATCGTGTAGGTGTTTAAGTCCCCTGCATATATCTTTTTTAAAAAAAAAAAAAAAACATGTAAGGAGGTTTCAATTTCTCACGTTAAATGATTTATTGGGCCTTATTCACCTGGGCTTACAATCTGATTAAACTAATGGTATTTACGTCATTTCATCCGGGGGCCAATACAAGTTGTAGCAATGAAGTTGGAGATAGATATTTCTGATTGATGATTGAATTATCCATCCATCCATACATTTTCAACTCACTGCACACAAGATAAGCTTCTTCTCAACCTCCCAATTTCAGTTTCAGTTTCAAACTCCAATTCAATCACCATGTTTTCTTCTACACTGAATCCCTCAAAACCCACAACTTTCCTCCATTCCCAATTCCTTTCCACCCCATTCCCACTCCATTCCCATTCCAACCTCAAACCCATCTACCACCGGAAACCCATTCCCATCTCAGCCGCCATCATCCCCTCCTCAAAACCACCGTCACAACAAAAACTCTACCAACCATTCCGACCACCACCGTCTCAATCACCAATCCCACCTCAATACCGTGACCTCGACACCAACGCCCGTCTCGATGTCTTAACAAATCGTCTCGGTTTATGGTTCGAATACGCCCCTTTAATCCCACCTTTGATTCAAGACGGTTTCGCCCCACCTACACTCGAAGAAATAACCGGTATCTCCGGTGTCGAACAGAACCGATTAGTCGTCGGAGCTCAGGTTCGCGAATCGTTAGTTCAATCAGGTCTTGATGAACAAACACTCGAGTTTTTCGATAAAGGTGGTGCTGAATTGTTGTATGAGATTAGATTGTTGAGTGTTGCCCAGAGGGCTGCTGCAGCTCGATACATAAGCGAAAATAGATTTGAACCCGGTGATGTGAACGAACTCGCTAGATCGATTAAGGATTTCCCGCGTAGGCGCGGGGACCGCGGTTGGGAGTGGTTTGATTACGATATACCGGCTGATTGTTTGGCGTTTATGTATTATAGACAAGCGATGGAGTATCGAGAAGCCGAATTGAGAACAACGGCATTGGAAAAGGCTATGAATGTGGCGGTTTCGGATCAGGCGAAAGCGTGGATTTTGAAGGAGTTGGATGGTAATGACGGTGACGGTGAAGGACAAGGGAGGGGAGGTGGGGTCGTTGACGGGGTTAAAGTTCCGGTCGTTAGGTTAAATTTAGGTGAGGTAGCGGAGGCAACGGTGGTGGCGGTTTTGCCCGTTTGTGGGGCCCGGGACCGGGGTTTGGAATTGGAGGAAGCACCTTGGGAATGTGGGAGTGAAGGGGCGTTTGGGATAGTGGAGGCGGAAAAAGGATGGGCCAAATGGGTTGTTTTACCCGCGTGGGAGCCCGTTATGAATCTGAAAAGTGGGGGAGTGGTTGTGGCGTTTTCAGACGCACGGGCTCTACCGTGGAGGGTTAATAGGTGGTATAAGGAAGAAGCGATATTGGTAGTCGTGGATAGAAGCCGAAAAGAGGTGGAGGTTGATGATGGGTTTTATTTGATATTGAGTGAAGATGAATTGAAAGTTGAAAGAGGTTCAATGTTGAAGGAAAAAGGGTGTGAAAAGAGTTTAGGTAGTGTTGTTATTGTTGTTAGGCCACCAAGAGAAGATGATGAGAATGAAATTGATATTGAGGATTGGGAATGAATGAATCAATGATTTTGAAGGAATTGAGTTAAATGTGATTTGTTCTTCTCATTGGAATGTTTTAAGTCCCTTGAGTTTTTGTTTATGAACAACTCATGAGGTTATTTATGATGCAAACAAATATCTACACTTGTGTATTTATAATTTGTACTTTTTATAAATGTTGTTTAATTTGATGTATGAGTACTGTTTAGAGTGAAATTGATTTTGATTAGTGATTACTAATTTCAAAACATTTTCTTTATTGTTATACCTTGATGCAACATTGCACATTTGCAAATTGCACATTTGGCTGTGTAGATTGTGGATATTTTGGATACTCTTATCAGTTCAACTGGCTTGTCGAAATTATTATTGGGCCTTCTTTAGTTTAGGATCATTTCAAGTATATTCGTATTATTTAGATTTATATTTTGACTTTTAGAAAAATTATTATTTGCTAAACAACATATTACTATGCTCAACGATTTCTTAAAAAAAACAAGTGTAATGTATAATTTTAACCATCACGAAATGATTTAGCGTTTTAGGGTACGATATTATTATACGGAATTTTAGGTTTAAACCTTATGTTTGAAGTTGTAAGATGATGGGTTAGAAATCATCAATAAATAATCCAGTTAAACATCATACGTCTAATAAAAAAAAAAAAAAAATCTAATAAAAAAATAATCATTTTTTCTACATAACTTGAATAGGGAAAATTTAATTTTAATTTTTATTGTAATGTATAATTTTGATAAAGTTAGTCTAACGATAATATTAATATGCTTGATTGGTATTAAAATTTTAAAACTCCTGCTTTGAACATCTAGATATACTTTATACGTATAAATATGACTTTAACATATTAACTTAGAACTTTTGACAACTTTGATCATGTAAATCATTCTAGAGAGACTAATTGAGAACTAGTCGGACGACTTCTAAATTTCTAACTAGTTCCATCGTTATATCTCACATATTACCAGTGACGGAGCTTGAAAGCTGACAATGAGGGAGCCAAAAAACTAAACCAAAACATGTAGTCTTATATATATAAATAAAATTCATAAATTTCATGAATAATACGTACAATTGAAGGGGAAACACAACCTTTATTAAAAAGAATTATACTCCGTACATTATAATGTAGTAGTTGAGAAAATATAAAATGTAGTAACAACAAAATAGAAAATGAATAGAATACGTGTCATTGATGCGGCAAGATGAAACTTACGAGGATAACAATAATACAAGGAGCAGAAATCTCGAAACTGTTATACGGTTTGTAATCTAATAACCTATTTAGTTTTACAATTTAATAACCAAAGAGTGATAAAATGTATGCTAGAAGTTCAAATTTTAATTTGGTAGGGCCAAGATTTGAATTTTAACATATTTAGTCTCTAAAACCATAAAAAATGCTAGTAAGAACAAAACTTGTTGGGGGGACCGTGGCACCCTCCTGCCCTTTAAATCCTCCGTCGCTGCATATTACTCTATATATCTAAAAGATATAGGGGAAGTGAATAGTGGAGTCCACAAGCTTCACAAAATCACCACAAACTTTTATTTTTTACAATTCAACCACACTCTTTATAATACTTCACTTTATAGTTTTCATAAACTTATCACAAACTTTTCACATTTTATAATTTAACCATAAACCATCTCATTCATATAAATTCACCACACAATTTTCACTAGCTAATAACTGGAAGTGAATAGTGGAGTCCACAAGCTTCACAAAATCACCACAAACTTTTATTTTTTACAATTCAACCACACTCTTTATAATACTTCACTTTATAGTTTTCATAAACTTATCACAAACTTTTCACATTTTATAATTTAACCATAAACCTTCTCATTCATAAAAATTCACCACACAATTTTCACTAGCTAATAACTATTTTTTTTTATTATTATTATTATTATTATTATTATTATTATTATTATTATTATTATTATTATTATTATTATTATTATATTATATTATATTCTAAAAGACATAGGGGAAATGGATAGTACCCGGGGGGTATTTTCGACTTTTTGACTTTTTTTTTTTTTTGACAAATTCAACCACAAACCACCCCACACTTTATTCAAAAAATCAAATCCACCCCTGGTCAATTAACCATTCTCATAAAAAATCTTAAACAAACTCCACCCAAATATTCAACGGGCCATATCTTCGCACTTGCAACGAGTTAAATTTTTCCGCCACCATCGTTTAACTCGAAATAATTTTAGGAACACAATGTCACTAGCTATACGCAAAACGGTCGATTTTTAAAAAACGCTAAATACTTGAGGTACTTTTCATACACGTTAATTCCCCGTTAAAATTTTAAAAGTATACAACTCCATAGCGAAACGCGGAGATGCACATATATTGTTAATTTTAAATAACATTTAAATCTTTCACGGGTTATACATTTTAGTTCGACTCGAGTTGTGCTTCAACAACATTATCGTTAGCCACAAAAAAAATTTTCAAACTAAACGCAATGAAATACATTAAAAAACCGAACCCCGGCGCGAAGCGAGGATTCGAACACTAGTTACCTTTAAAATGAAAAAAATAAATAAATAATAATACTAATAAAAAATAAATAAAATATCGGGCCTATTTAAATTTTAGTGGCCCAATGGGTTTAAGTAGCTTGCCCAACGGGTTTAAGTAAGTAGCCCAATACTTCCTTTTATTTACCACGGAAATAAATAGAATATTCTAGGAACTTCCTGCCCAAATTGCCCAGTGCTCACAAATGGATATCCTCCATTCTCTAGAACGTTCAAGAGACGACTGAAAATCCGTTTATATAAACGGACAAACGCTCAATCACTCCACAGAATTCAATAATTAATCCGCAAATTGTTACATCTGATCTTCAATTTCCAAATTTCAATTTTCAATTTCAATTTCGCTTACAAACAAAGATGTCGATCATTCCAGGTTTTTTCGGTGGCCGCCGATCTAACGTCTTCGATCCGTTCTCCTTGGACATATGGGACCCATTCGAAGGTTTCCCGTTCAACAACAACGACATTCGTTCTCTATCCAATCGATCCCGATCATCCGAAGCGTCATCGTTCGTGAACGCCAACATCGATTGGAAGGAGACCGCTGACGCACACGTGTTCAAGGCTGACGTGCCAGGGTTGAAAAAGGAAGAAGTGAAAGTTGAGGTGGAAGACGATCGCGTGTTGCAGATCAGTGGAGAGAGGAACAAAGAGAGTGAAGAGAAAGGTGACACGTGGCATAGGGTTGAAAGGAGTAGTGGCAAGTTTATGAGGAGGTTTAGGTTGCCGGAAAATGCGAAGGTGGATCAGGTGAAAGCCGCGATGGATAATGGTGTTTTGACTGTGACTGTGCCTAAAGTTGAAGCGAAGAAACCTGATGTGAAATCTATTCAGATCTCTGGTTGAAATTGGTTCGTAGGTATTATTTTGATGTTTGAGTCGATTAGAAATAAGTCGTTTTATATCGTATTATTATTATGTTGAATGGGTCGGGTCAGTTTTGTTATGGTTTTGATTGTAAATAAGTCGTTTTATATCGTATTATTATTATGTTGAATGGGTCGGGTCAGTTTTGTTATGGTTTTGATTGTAATGTTCTGTGTGTAATGTTTGTGGTTGAGTTTATCAACGTTTTAGTGGTATATTATCGTTTTTGTCTAAATCTTTCGGTTAATTTTGTGGTTAAAAGTTGATCGTCAGATGTGTTCATAATTAGTTTTAGGCTAATCTGATCATTAGAATTTGGACCATTAAGTCCCAACCCAGTTATGACTGATGCTATGTGCCATGAGGAAATAGCAATGCTTGCTCAGTTGAACACCCTTACACGTAGTATGAATTATGATTGTGAAATATTGAATATAAGGTTAAAGAAAATAGGCTTAGAAAGTGTACTGCAACTTTTTTCTATATTATGATCTCAATCGCCTTAACATTCTTTGAAGGACCAAAGTTACCCTCTCTACCCTCCTACAAGCGAAGTCAGGATTTATGGATAGATGCATTTCATAAAAATCAAATAGATGCATTTCATACAAATTAAATATTTCACATGTACAGCATATATACAGCTTAATTATGACATATGTTAATCTAATTATATTAAGGGATGGTTGTGTTCATTATTTGAGTCATTGACCGTTAATGTGCAATTTTTAACCCACTATAATTTACTTATTTGAAGACTGTCCCTGCCTCTGGACCCACCTGCTACACTATAACAATTCATCTGTGACTAGAAACCGAAGAAGGGGAGAACACAACAGTCACCAGAAGTTGGCGACACACTGCGAGTTTATATTTTCACTTATTTCTTCCCCACTGTTGCAAGTTTACCTTTTTCCCGTTCTTAATGTAACAAGTTAATTCTAAAGCAGGCTCTAATACAAAAGTGGTTGGAAAAAAAAACAATGTGTATGAAAGGTGGTCTAAACCATTTAGCTTTTTTAAAAGACATCCGTTTTGTGAGTAGTTACGTTGTGTTCTTAAAATTATTTTAAGTTCAACTGTATTGTTGAAAAAATTTAACTCGCGGTGATATTTTGATGAAATTTATTTAAGATTTTTTATGAAAATTCTAATTAAAGGCTGATTTGTATTTTGATCAAAGTTGAGGGGTCATTTATGAAAATTTTGATTAAGGGCCGATTTGTACTTTTCATCAAAGTTGGGAGTTATTTTGAAAAAGTGAATTTTACTAATAAAATATTGTTAGAAATAGTAAATTGATACTCTCTGTTGAATATATATTAGTTAATTATGGAATGAGCCGATTTTAGTTTGTCTGAGTTGTATAATTAATCTATTACATATGTACATTACTATTAGTACTGGTGTAGCAGGAAAGGATTGAAAACGATCCGGGTGTAATCCTACTACACTACCCCATTGAAAGCGGTCTGGGTGTAATCCTACTGCACTATGGGTTGGACTTTACTCGCGAGTGCAAGTAGTCCAAACATCCGAACAAGAAAAACCTTAGAACTGCATAGTAAAATAATCTACTGCACTACTCCATTGAAAACGGGTTTAATCCTACTGCACTACAGGTCGGACTTTACTCGCGAGAGTCCAAACATCCGAACAGAAAACCTTAAACTGCATGCTAAAATAATTCAAGTTGTAATAAGTACCCTTTTATTTGCTCTTAATTTTAATAATCTAAGTTGTGATAAGTACCTTTTATTTGATCTTAATTTTAAACAGTTGCATTGGAATACTCGATTCTGAGGTTGAGTCGATTAAGATAAATTTAGCTTTTTAGTGTTCTACGAGTTAACGATAATTCATTAATATAATTCATTAATATTACATATACTTCGTAACACATTCACATTTTTCAATAGGAACATTAACACTTAATCAACACATCTCTTTTTATTTAAATACACATTTACATTTTTCAATAGCAACATTAACACTTAATCAACACATCTTTTTATTTATTATTTAAACCAAAATACAGAGCACACAAACAACCTTACAATACTCGAATGACCCAAAACATAAAAATACAACACTTGCACACCATTACATCATCATTATCACCACACTATGCACCCACATTTGTTCATAAAACCTAACCGGATATATCAATAGCCTTCACCACCGGTTTCTTCTCCTCTTGTTTAGGAACGGTCACGGTCAACACACCATTCTCCATAGTTGCTTTCACTTCCTCCATTTTCACATTTTCCGGCAGCCTAAACCTCCTGAAAAACTTGCCCGAACTCCTCTCAACTCTATGCCACGTATCATTCTTTTCTTCATTTTCTCTGCTTCTTTCACCGCTTATTTGCAACACCCGTCCTTCTTCAACTTCAACTTTCACTTCTTCCTTTTTAAGCCCGGGTAAGTCCGCTTTGAACACGTGCGCTTCCGGTGTTTCCTTCCAGTCGACACGTGCGCTCGCGATTGCTGCGGTTTCGCGAGATGATTCGGGCAGGTTGGTCAGGGCGCTTGAGATGCCCTGAAATGGGTCCCAGATGTCCAAGGAGAATGGGTCGAATACGTTGCTCCTCCTGTTGGTTAGGAAGCTTGGAATGATCGACATTTTGAGTGATTAACGAATTTGTTGACTGTTTTGTACTTCTGATGTTTTTTTTTTTTTACTTTTTTCCTTGCAGAGAGAATAGAGTGAACGGTGTTATTTATAGGAGAAAATGGATGACGTGGCAGGTTCTAGGATTCTCTTGAAGTTGTGCAAATACAGAAATATCTCAATGTTTCTATGGCTTTCTGGAAATTCCAGCATAATCCAGTTATTTGATTGATTGATGTCATTCTTGATGGGCCCGGTTATCATTTTTAGGCTTGTTGCCTAGCTTGTTTTGGGCTGTAGAATCACATTTTTAAGCCTGTAAGTTTCCAGCCCAGTTTCTTAATCGAGTACACGTCGGATGTACTCTCGACTCTGTATGTATTTCTCATTAATAAATAAACTAGTCCGGGTCCGGCCCGCGCGATGCGGCAGGGGCTTTCGGCCGGCGTATTCATATTTAACGCAGTTTTATTTACAGAAGGGAAAACGGCTCATGCGTTATGCGTCGTTGGTGGTATCGTCGTCTTTAGTGTTTTTTAAGATATGCCCGGGTCGAACGTATAGTTTCGTTTTGTTGATAAAATTATTTCGAGCGTAATGGTGCTGGCGAAAAAATTTAACTCGCGGCGAGCAGGAAGATACAGGCTGTAGCTGTGTTTAGCGTTTTTTTAAAAGTGTCCATTTTGAACGTAGCTAGTATCGTTTTGTTCATAAAATTATTTTGATGCCGTCGGTGCTTTTAACTCGCGGCGAGCGGGAAGATACGGGCTGTCGTTGTGTTTAGCGTTTTTTAAAAAGTGTCCGTTTTGAACGTAGTTAGTTTCGTTTTGTTCGTAAAAATATTTCGAGTTTAACGGAGTACTTGGTGAAATTTAACTCGGAGCGAGGCGAAAGATACGGGCTGTCGAATGGTGAGGGTGGAGTTTTTTTATTTTAATTTAGAGAATTTACATTTTAACCGCTGAAGTTTGGTGTAATTTTTGGAAGTTGGGTATAGGTGAGGACTAGGAAGAATGAAAATCAAGTATGAAGTGCCACCGCATTTAGTATATGTAGTATTAAATATAAATAAATTGTCTATAAGAAACAATTAAATATTTGTAGCGATTATTTTCCCTATTATATTTCTCTGAATTGGCATCAAAAGTTTATACTTTTGAGATAGTTGTAGTATTATTTAGGATTTTGCTAATTACAGTTTTTATGGTTGGCGTTAGTGTGCAGAAAATGATTGTACACGAAGTTAAACATTAACTTTATATTGACGGTTACTAAAATGTACAATAATTTGAAGCGTTTTAACAACAACATTTAGTGGTTTTTTTGGTGAAATCTTATTAATTATTTAAGTTGAATCTATAGGAAAATTCTCTTTCTCTTTAACTAATAACTAGTGAAATGACCCGTGAAATCACGAGTTTGTTTAAACGAAACAGTTTAATAATATGTTTTAGGTATTAAGTGAATGCAAATGTTATAGTCATTTTATTTAATGGCCCGTGGAACCACGAATTCCGACTAAGAAACTTGTAAGTGAGAGATAAAGTAAAATCGAGAAGAAATCATACCTTTGTAACTGAGAAATAGTGAAATAAAATGAAATTGAGAAGAATTAATTGTTAATATCTCTTGTTTTGTAGCTGCTAAATTGGTGTAGAAGATAAAACCCAAGTCGTCGTGCTAAATCGGTGTAGAGAAAAAAACCCTAAGTTTTGTGAGGAGTCGAGTACTAAGGTCGTGATAAAAGGAAAAGAAACCCTAAGTAATACCGTACCGCCAGTTTTAGTTCTTAAAAAAAAAATGTGAAAAATTGGGAAAAAGCAAAAACCCGTTTTAACCCGTGTTTGACCGTCGTTTAACCGTTTTTTGGTTGATTTCCGTTGTTCAAACGTTTCAGGTACAAACGGAACGGATCATTCAAAAATCCGTCTAGACCCCGTCTAGACGGCCGTCTGACCCGTTTTTTACAATCCTGCAGAAGCATCACTATTTCTTTAAAAAAAAAAAAAAAAAAACTCTCAATTCATCTCTATTGCTTATGTATTTCTCCGCACTCAATTTCGTCTCCACATCTCTATTTATGTGGAACATATGCATCCGAAATTTTTTAAGATAAACTACAAACATATTGATGTACTTAACTTGGACCGAATAAATGAACTATCTTAACATACATATGTAACATAATGAATTTCGTAAAACGAACCTATACTTACTTAAGAATACAATATTTATATTTTTAATAAAAATTATAAAAATAATAATAATAATAATAATAATAATAATAATAATAATAATAATAATAATAATAATAATAATAATAATAATAATAATAATAATAATAATAATAATAATAAAGATAATAATAAAGATAATAATAAAATAATAAAGTTTGCTTAATAATTAAGTATTTATATTTTTATTAATAATGACATTATCATGGATGTCTTAGAATTTTTTTTTCTTTTTGAATTATTTTTAACCTTAAAAATTGTTTTTTTTATGACATCGTCAAGTTAGGAATTTAATAGATACTGTAGATATGTTAATTATAAAAAAGCAACTTCTAACTTGTGCACTAAATACCTTAAATTACCCCAACCAAGCCTAGGAAGCATGAACAAATATTCCTCCGTACTTCATGTCCAAGAACAAAAAGATGATGATCCATTAAACATCGCATGTCATCTGCATTTTCACTAAACGAGCAAATCAATCGGAATTAATTAATCATATTTAACTCTAATCCATTTCCATCTTTACCTGCCCTTCAATTCTCTTTTCACTAATGGATTCTCAACCCAATTCTCCACACGTCCTCATATTCCCATTTCCAGTTCAAGGCCACGTCAGCTGCATGCTCAAACTTGCTGAGCTCCTTTGCATCTCCGGTGTCCACGTCACATTTCTCAACTCTGACATCATCCATCGTCGGTTGCTACGTTACAATGACGTCATGTCTCGATTCTCCAGATACTCTGGCTTTAGATTTGAGACCATTTCTGACGGGCTTCCTCCTGATCACCCTCGTTCGGGTAACCGAGTTGTGGATATTTTTGATTCTATTAAAATGGTTACAAAACCAATGTTTAGGCAAATGCTTCTTCCCGGTGGTTGTTTGAATCATATGAATAATCGTCCTCTTGTTTCTAGTATTATTGCTGATGGGATCATGTGTTTCACTATTGATGTTGCTAATGAATTGGGGATTCCTATTTATCTTTTTCGTACGGTTAGTGCTAGTTGTTTTTGGGCTTTTTATTGCATTCCTAAGCTCATTGAATCCGGAGATCTTCCTATTAAAGGTAAATTTTACGCTAACTTACTGTGTGTTTGATTGCTTTTTTAAAGAAATGATTTAGCGTTGCACGATGAATCGTTGAGTATGCAACGCGTTTGTTTGTTTATTGTCATTCAGAACGAGGTTCGATCATTATCTTTAATGATTCAAATTATAAATCATTCATGTTACGAACCATTCAGCGGTTAATCATTATGTTTTGTTAAACGCACCCTTAGATTAGTTTCGGTGATTTAATAGCTTTGATTGTTATGTTTTAATGATAATTATTTTATATATACAGAAGATGATGAAATGGACAGACTTTTACATGGTGTGACTGGGATGGAAAAGTACTTACGACTTCGCGATCTACCTAGTTTTTGCCGTACTAGTGATCTATCGGACAGAGCATTTCAAGTTGTTACATCTGAGACACAAGAGACTTATCGAGCGAACGGGTTAATCTTAAACACCTTTGAAGACTTGGAAGAATCAGCATTAACACAAATCCGGAAGCACGTTCCAAATCTATATGCAATTGGGCCTCTTCATGGACACCTAAACTCTAGACTAGAGGCCCAAATGACATCACCACCGCGGTCTTCAAACAGTCTGTGGGAGGAGGATCGTACTTGCATGACGTGGCTAGATGAACAGACGCCTAAGTCGGTTATTTATGTTAGTTTTGGGAGTATGACCATGTTGAGTAGAGATGAGCTTATTGAGTTTTGGTACGGGCTTGTTAATTCTAAGAAGAACTTTTTGTGGGTCGTTAGGCCCAACTCTGTGGCAGGAGATGGTCAAACCATTCCTGCCCAACTATTAGAGGGTACTGTTGAAAGGGGATATATAGTGAGATGGGCCCCACAAGAGGAGGTTCTGGCTCATCCGGCAGTTGGTGGATTTTTGACACATAGCGGATGGAATTCGACGCTGGAGAGTATTGTTGCCGCAGTGCCTATGATTTGTTGGCCGTATTATGCGGACCAACAAGTTAATAGTAGGTTAGTCGGAGAAGTGTGGAAGTTAGGGTTTGACATGAAAGACATTTGTGACCGGGTTGTAGTTGAAAAAGTTGTAAAGGATTTGATGGATACAAAGAGGGACGAGTTAGCTAGACCAGTTGATCGAATGATGAAATTGGCTCGACGATCAGTTGCTGTGGACGGAAGCTCATTTAATAACTTGAACCGTTTAATCGAGGATATAAAACAAATCAAAGAAAGATGAATATGCATATTTGCATTAGTATAATTCATTTGAAGTTTATGCAGCCGAATCTTTTGTTATTTAGACTGTCAAGCATTGGGTAACGTAGCTAACCTGTATGTACATGTAAAGTTGAGGTTTAATTAAGCTCTCAAACTAATCATAAAAGTATAGATCATTGCAAGTTAAAGAGATTGAACTTCAATCTTTTTTATTAAAACAGGTTACTCCTAACCGATTTACCCTTTTCTCTTTTAATATAATGCCATTGACATTTTAATTTTAGATCACTAACTGTTAAGGCATCTATTGAGACATCTATTAAGACATCTAGAAGAGTTGTTGGATCGCACTTTGCATATTCACGTTTTTTTTGTTTTTTTTTTTGTTTTTTTTTTTTTCATATATCCAATAAAACTGTAAATTAATAGATTATATAGTATAACATGCTAATGCATTTTCACAGTGGATATATCACCACCCTTTATCTAATGGTTACTAGTCACTTGGATCGAGTAGTATATTATTTTGAATTTACAGTTAGTAACATCATAATATTAGTTAAAAAAATATTCATTTAATAAATTAATCGGAATTAATTGAAGTTGAGTGCTATAATAACATTACAAACAACACAAAATGAAAGCTAAAGTTTTATAAATATTGTGGTTATCTTATCATTGTATATATATATATAAATATATAATATATATATATATATATGTACAATAGGTCTGCTATATCGTTCATGTCGTACAAATTTTATTCGGTGACATAGTTTTTTTTAAGGGTATTATATGTTAATTAAATCGTGACATTAACGTTAATAATTGTAGCTTTAATTCTAGATTGTTGAAAAGAATCTTGTTTAGAAAATATGTGATTAATAAACCGGTATAGATACTTATGAACAAATTATGAAGTGCCATTACACTGTATACTAGCTCACGCAATTTTACTTCACTCTCATTGGCTACACCAACTTACTTTCACTGTTACACTGTTCCAATTTTTCATGCCCTTTCACACACTCATACTTAGGGTTTCTGTCACCTCAAGTACCCTCCCGAAACTTCCATACACACCCTCACCTCACCCACTTCTCCTCTCCATCAAACCCCACACACAACAAAAAAAACAACCACCACGACCACCATCTCCAGCCAATTGTTGCAGCAAAAAAAAAAAAAACACAAACACCATCGTCAAAATCTGCCATCCGCGACGTACATACGTGAAAAACGAACTGTCAATCCACCGGAAAATTGGTTTGGAGTTCAATCAATCGAACCAACAGCGGTGCTTAATTCGTCCACCACACCTGGTGGTGTTTTCAGTGTCGATGGATTAAGAATGGCTGACTTGAGCGGTGGTTTTAAGCGACGGTTCGCAGTGGTTCTAACCGCCACGTTACAAAACCCCAACGCCATCTACACCGGCTCCAGCTGATTGTGGTCGAACAGCAACTCAAGGGTTTTCTCTTTTGATTAAACCCTTTTTCCCTTTGTATCGATTAAATCCGTTTCTTCTCCTTTTTTTTAATGCTGCTAAAAAGTTGATTTTAGAATTGAAAATTCCATCAGACTGAAAGGTTAGGGTTTATTTTTCCTCTGCTGATTCTAATTCATTTCATTGTTTATGTCGTTTATTGCTTCACGAAACAGATAGTATATTATTGTAAGATTCTTAATTATCAGCCTTCTCTTTGTTGTTGTTTATGTTGATAGATTTTATTAACAATTTTTCGTTGCTGCATTCATAATACTGGTATCCATTTGGAGGTTTTCATATTATTTGTTGGTAATGTGAATATGTTTACTTTATTAATGCTAATTTTCTTTTTCTTTTTTTAAATTTTTAATCTTAATGTCTTCGACTTTTATGTATTATTATTTGTTTATCTGCTTAGCTAATAGCCAACGTTGTTAAAGATTAAATACATGTTTGTTTGTATTTCTGTTGTGAATTAGAGTAACGATTAATTAGCTGATGAAGTATTCTATTTTGCACTCTAATTGTTTGATTAAATGCTACAATAGAAAAAGATTTAAAAAGTTCTTACATGACCCAGACAACGTGTAGATATGAATGGTCATTGTATGGAGGCATCATGTTACACCTTAACCATTTGTTTGTGTTGAAGGTAAGTTTTTTCATATTTTGTTTGAATTGTGTTGTATTTTTTTAGTCTTAAATGGACACTGTTTTAAATTGATTAATGGGTGCTTACAGATTAATTTGATTGTTACCTCCAAGTGTTTGATTGAATGCTTAAGTGAAACGGATTATGAAAGAAGTACTTGAAAAGATACTGTGAAAACTAGAAGATAATCAATCACCGTCGGAGTTGTAACAAAACAGTAACTACTCATCCGTGTTTTGTTTAGATCCAAGGAGGATCTACCTGTTTAGCACGACCATGAATGAGGCAGTTAGGCTTGAAGATGTGGTATGTTTTTTTTATTCTATTTTTTAGTGTTTCATGAAAATAATTTTATGTATCCAGCGCAATCAGTTTGTATATTGATTAACCTTACTATGTGTAGGTATTCAAATGTTGACAAGTTTGTTGGTTTCAATTACACTGGGATTAATGCGATTTAACAGGGTTATATAACGAAGCGAACCGCCGTCGATCTAGCAGGTAAAGCTTCCCATATGTTACAAATTTGTAAATTTTTGGGTTTGAACTTCGAATCTCTACTTCAAAAAGCAGAGGTAAAATCAACCAACACGAATCTTTACATGGACGTAGAAATCATAAATATGGTTGCGGTGACGAAGATTTTTGTTAACCACCGTTAACCTAGTGAGTGGTGACGGTAGCGATTTGCGTTTTATAGTGGTAATAACTTTCCCTCTACGCTATTCACGGTATTAATTATGCAACTATTTTAGTTGATTGCATATTCTATTATGTGACTTCTATTTTTTCACAACAATTTATATTCTCGCCATTTTTTCCATTTTGTGCATCCATTTGTTTGAACGGTTTGGTCTTGACATATGTGTTCTGTGAGTTGAAAGAATTTGTTGCTGTTTAAATATGCTGTATTGAAATCAGATTATAAGCAGACTTTAAATCGGTCGAAATTTGAAGTTTGTAAATTGCATAATGAAATGTCCCGTTCATAATGATTATAAACGATTCATATTAATTGATTTCTTTGTGAGGTTTTGACCTCTATATGAGACGTTTTTCAAAGACTGCATTCGATTTTAAAACAAACCATAACCTTTAAAATATTACGACGATTATAAAATAATGATAATCTAAAATATAGGGTTTTTCACACGACCATTACATAATGGTTTACAATAATATTACACATCAACATAAGTCTTCGAATGCATTTTTTAAACAATATTATACAAGCATGGACTCCAAATCTTGTCCTTAATTTAGTATGCAACAGCGGAAGCTCTTAACAATCACCTGAGAATAAACATGCTTAAAACGTCAACAAAAATGTTGGTGAGTTATAGGTTTAACCTATATTTTTGTCAATTCATATTAATAGACCACAAGATTTCATATTTTCATTTCTTGTAAACAGCATGCATGCATAAAAATCATTCATATGGTGAACACCTGGTAACCGACATTAACAATATGCATATAAGAATATCCCCATCATTCCAGGACATCCATCGGACATGATAAAACAACATCGAAGTACTAAAGCATCCGAAACCATGGATGGGGTTTGTTAGGCCCAATAGATCTATCTTTAGGATTCGCTTCAATTAGTAGATCGGTTTACTAATTCTTAGGTTATCAAGCAAAAAGGGGCATATTCGGCTTCGATCATTCACCCATATAATGTAGTTTCGATTACTTGTGTCTATTTAGTAAAACATTTATAAAACTGCATGTATTCTCATCCCAAAAATATTAGATTTTAAAAGTGGGACTATAACTCACTTTCACAGATTTTTCCTTCGTCGGGAAATAAGACTTGGCCACGGATCGATTCACGAAACTATAACAAATATGTACATATATATCAAAGTATGTTCAAAATATATTTACAACATTTTTAATACATTTTAATGTTTTAAGTTTATTAAGTCAGATGTCCTCGTTAGTAACCTACAACTAGTTGTCCATAGTTAGATGTACAGAAATAAATCGATATATATTATCTTGAATCAATCCACGACCCAGTGTATACACGTCTCAGGCTAGATCACAACTCAAAGTATATATATTTTTGGAATCAACCTCAACCCTGTATAGCTAACTCAATCATTACTGCATATAGAGTGTCTATGGTTGTTCCAAATAATATATATACATGAGTCGATATGATATGTCAAAACATTTGCATACGTGTCTATGGTATCTCAAGATTACATAATATATTAGAATACATGTATGATACAATATAAGTTAGCTAGGATATGATTAATATAGATTTGTTACAAATTTCACGTAGCTACAACAAGCAAAATTATCCAATCTTGTTTTACCCATAACTTCTTCGTTTTAAATCCGTTTTGAGTGATTCAAGTTGCTGTTGGTTTCATATTGAACTTAAGTTTATGAATCTAAATATAAAAAGTATAAGTTTATAGTCAGAAATACATGTTACAAGTCGTTTTTGTAAAGGTAGTCATTTCAGTCGAAAGAACGATGTCTAGATGACCATTTTAGAAAACATACTTCTACTTTGAGTTTAACCATAATTTTTGGATATAGTTTCATGTTCATAAGAAAAATCATTTTCCCAGAAGAATAGCTTTTAAATCAAAGTTTATCATGGTTTTTAATTATCCAAACCAAAACAGCCCCCGGTTTTACTACGACGGCGTATATTCGGTTTTACGGTGTTCTTCGTGTTTTCAAGTTTTAAATCATTAAGTTAGCATATCATATAGATATAGAACATGTGTCTAGTTGATTTTAAAAGTCAAGTTAGAAGGATTAACTTTGTTTGCGAACAAGTTTAGAATTAACTAAACTATGTTCTAGTGATTACAAGTTTAAATCTTCGAATAAGATTGTTATATATATATGAATCGAATGATGTTATGAACATCATTACTACCTTAAGTTTAGTAGGTAAACCTACTGGAAATGATGAAAAAATAACTTGAGCTTCAAAGGATCTTTGATGGCTTGGAAGTTCTTGAAATAGAATCATGACACGAAAACAAGTTCAAGTACGATTATTACTCGAATTAAGATAGTTATAGTTATAGAAATTGAATCAAAGCTTGAATATGAATATGACCTTGATTTAGAAAGATAACCTACTGTAAATAACAAAGGTTTCTTGATCTTAGATGATTGCTTGGAATGGATTAGGAAACTTGGAAGTAAACTTGTAAACTTGGAAGTGTTCTTGATGTGTTCTTGAGTAATTGTTTTTATGATGATTATAGATAATAACCAAAGCTTGTATTTGATAATTTTTGCTGTAAAAATAGTAACTTAGACGTTCATGGAAGAGTGTGTGTATTTTGAGAGAGAATTGGGAAGAAAATTGAAAGTGAAATGGAGTGGGTGGTGAGTTGTGAAGGTGAGTGGGGTTAAAAGGAGTTCTTGTTTTTGTTTCCTTGCTCATAAGTCATGCTAGTTGTCTAATTGTTAGTTCCACATGTTTGTTGACTATCTAGGGCTGCTAAGAGCTGAATTATTATGTGTATATACCAATAGTATATACGTCTAGGAGCTGGGTATTGTACGAGTACGAATACGGTTGCATACGAGTAGAATTGTTGATGAAAATGAGTGAGAATGCAATTGTAAGCATTTTTGTTAAGTAGAAGTACTTTGATATATGTCTTGAAGTCTTTAATAAGTGTACTAATACATCTAAATACACTACATGTATATACATTTTAACTGAGTCGTTAAGCCATCGTTAGCCGTTACATGTAAGTGTTGTTTTGAAACCTTTATGTTAACGATCTCATTTAATGTTGTTAACCCATTGTTTATTATATCTAATGAGATGTTAAATTATTACATTATCATAATATTATGATGTATGAATATATCTTAATATGATATATATACATTAAAATGTCGTTACAACGATAATCGTTACATATATACCTCGTTTCAAAATTCCTAAGTTAGTAGTCTTGTTTTACATATGTAGTTCATTGTTAACATACTTAATGATATGTTTAATTATCATTTTATCATGTTAAACATAGTGTATAAATATCTTAATATGATTCATATGTATTTAGTAAGACGTTGTTATAACGATTATCGTTATATATATAGTTTCGAGTTTCTTAACTCAATAAACTCATTTTTATGTATATCACTCATTGTTAATATACTTAGTGAGATACTTACTTATCAAAATCTCATGTTAACCATATATATATATATATATATATATATATATATATATATATATATATATATATATATATATATATATATATATATATATATATATCATCATGTAGTTTTTTACAAATTTTTAACGTTCGTGAATCGCCGGTCAACTTGAGTGGTCAATTGTCTACATGAAACTCATTTCAATTAATCAAGTCTTAACAAGTTTGATTGCTTAGCATGTTGAAAACATTTAATCATGCAAATATAGTTTTTAATATATATATATATATATATATATATATATATATATATATATATATATATATATATATATATATATATATATATATATATATATATATATATATATATATATATATATATATATAATAATTAATATACAAACATGATAAAGTTCGGGTCACTACACATAATATTCGATATAGCTGAAATATTTGTATAGTTTCTTATGATCAATTAACGGATATTACAAAGGAATCAAGATTGAATGCAGATCTGATTAAAGTTGTTAATGAGAATGTTAAGCTAAAATTGGTCAGTTTGAAGGTTAAAAATTCAAATGCAGTCTTGAAAGCTGTTGTAAATTGGGGATTAAAATGGGTAAGGATGTATCTTTAGTATGCTTAAGGAGTTCTGTTTATAATAACAATCATTTGTGTGTAGCGAGTCATGAAAAGCTTTCTTACTGCTGTTAGGATAACAACACATCAATACACATCAAGGAGACTTCAAGGAGAAATTGTTACGTTTGAGCAAAAGCCAAATGAAACATTATATGAGGCATGGACAAGATTCGAAAAGTTGTTGAGAGGATGTGCTCAACACGGTTTAGACACTTATCAAATAGTGCACATATTCTACCAAGGTGTCGACGTTGCTACACGAAAAGACATCGACACAGCAGCTGGTGGTTCCATTATGAAGAAAACCGCAACCGAAGCTCACAAAATTATTGATAACACAACCTCCCACTCAATGAGTGGCACCAAGAAAAAGATATTTTTCGTTCATCTAAAGCGGCTAGAGCCGATTCTAGCCATGAATTTGATTCTGTTTCCGCAAAAATAGATGCTTTCGAGAGACGAATGGAAAATATGAATAAAGATATTCACGCAATACGAATTAGTTGTGAGCAATGCGGTGGACCACACTTAACGAAAGATTGTCACATTGAGCAAACGATGGAACAACGTGAGAATATTTTCTATATAAACCAAAGGCCGGGACATAATTATCAAAATAATTATCAACCGCCAAGGCCAAACTTCAATCGAAATCAAAACATTCTTTACAATCTAAATGGACCCAACAATAACCAACCAAATCAAAACAACACTTTCAATCAACAAAGACCTGGCTTGTATAAACCACCACAACAAACCGAAGAGAAAAAGCCAAATCTGGAAGAAATGATGGCAAAACTAATGGAATCTCAAACACAATTTATTACATCTCAAACCCAAACGAATGAGAGGTTTGATCAGTCATTAAGAACTCAACAAGCTTCCATTTTGAATCTAGAAAAACACGTAGGTACTCTTGCTAGTATGATGAGTGAGAGGGAACAAGGAAAGCTACCGAGTAATACTGAAGTAAATCCTCGGAATGAGAATGTTAATATGGTGTCAACAAATTTTGAAAAACCAGCATCAGAAGATGGGAAGGTTTTAGATGTGAGTAACAATGAAGAAGTTACACCACTACCACCACCCGAGTATGTAAAGCCAGTGGTGGCACCATACAGACCACCCATCCCATTTCCAAGAAAAGGAGTTGAGTATGAGCAAGTAATAGGCAATAAAGTTTGTGATACCTCTGGAAATAAGAAGAAGAATAAGAAAGTATAAGAAACAAAAATCGTAAAAGTAAACCCGGTGAAGATAGTTCCACCAAAACTTCCACCCAGGTTGGGTGATCCGGGTGAATTTATTGTTCCTTGTCTACTTAGTGATTGTGTCATGTATGATGCACTAGCAGATTTAGGTGCGAGTATAAGTGTTATGCCTCTTTCATTATATAAGAGATTAGGTGTAGGTGAGTTAAGTCCAACGGAAATGAGTGTTCGACTATTTGATCAAACCATTAGGCACCCAGTTGGAATTGCTGACAACCTACCCGTTCAAGTTGGTAATTTAACCTTTCTAGTCGAATTTATTGTCATTGACATAGAAGAGGACCCAAACATTCCTCTAATTTTAGGTTGACCATTCTTAGCGTTCACCGGGGCGTTATTTGATGTAAGAGAGGGTAGAATGACACTTAGTAATGATGAAAAATCAATCACTTTTGTGAGCCGAAAGGCTAAATCTCCACCAACCAAAACCGTTGAACCAACAAAAACGATTGGTAAGAACCATATTATTTTACCAACTCCAACGGTAGTGCTTAACAATAATAAAACTCCTAAGTGTGGGGAAAATGAAGTAACACCTAATGATGACCTGATAACAAAGAACCCCATTGTTGATACGAAATTAAATGACTCCGTTATTAACAGTTCAATGAAGAAACTTATTAAACGGATTCGTGATGCTAGAACCAAGGGGAACTTTAAGTTATGTAACCGGTTAGTTGTAACATCCCGCATTTTTCCGTTTATTTTTCCTTTATACTATTTCAAACTCCGTTATATGTTTATAACATCTCCCGTTAATACGCGTTTCAAAATATCTTGTGTAGGTAATTTAACGCACCCGATTCAAAGTTGAGGGACTAGTTTTGCCAAGAGGCCAAAGATTTGACTAGGTCAACTAGTCAAACCTTCAACCTCATCCACTCATCATTTTCTCATTTTCTTTTCTCTTTTCTTCTCCTACTTTCACATTTTCTTTCAATTCACCACATCAAGGAATCATCATCCATTTAATTTCTAGCAAGCTTCAATTCAAACAAAATACATATTTGGAATCCTTGCAACATCCTCTTCGATTCCATACCGATTTCATCAATTTTGGGTAACTTTCTAAAATCACTAATTTTATGTGTTCTTGAGATTTTTGAGTTAAAAGGTTGTTGATTAGTGTCTATGGCTCAAGTCTAGTATGATTATGTGATTTGTATGCTTGTTCTTGTTATTTTGATGTAACTAGTTCATATTGAAAGATAACATGCTTAACCTTGAGATTTGAGTGTTTATATGTTGTTAGATGCTAAGACTTCATGTTTTAATTATGCTCCTAGTGTTACTAGCTTTATTTTGATGTAAAGTTTGATTAAGGAAACCTCCTAAACTTGATTATGAAATTTGGTGAATTTAGTTTAGGGTTTGATGAACTTGAAATGAATCTTAGATGCATTGAATGATTGCCATGTTGTTTTGTTTGCGTTTAGTTGTATTGTATGCTTGATTATCTTCAAAACGGCGTATTACACATGTGCATTAATTTCCCGAATCATAATATGGCATTTATGAACTTGGAGTAATAAATGATGAGCATTAATGGTGATTTTGATATGAGTTTGTTTGGTTTTGATTGAGTAAATGCGTTTAGTTATTCTCCTTGTCAAATTACCTTTCTAATGATATATGATATGCGTTTTAAGTGTTTTCGGTGCATGAGATGTGTTAAATTGTATTTTGGTTCGTGACTTGGACCATTTTTCTGCAAACTGCATGTTTCCCAGGTATTGCGCGCCGCGCATATACCCGCGCGCCGCGCAGAATTAGAAATCCCAGATGTTTGCCTTCGTGGTTAAGTTCTGACCAGGATTTACACTTGGGTGCGCGCCGCGCAACCCATAGCGCGCCGCGCATACTGCCCAGCTCATTTTGTCTTTGTTTTTCATGTCACAAAAATGTTTCCCGCTTTACTATAACCCCGTTTACCATGAAACTTGACTATTATGCTCGTATATGACTTCACATCATGAGAAAATTGTCGGACACCCGACCCAACCCCGTTGACTTTGACTTTGACCAAGTTTGACTTTTAGTCAAACTTAACCAAATGATTATACAATCGTTCTAACATGCTTAACTACTTGTGTCGTGCATGAAACTTGACAAATTGATCCACGTGCTATATTAATCGAGTCGTAACGAGCCATAGGACTAATTGAACATCTTTGACCCTTCGTGACTATCGTTATTGATACAACCTATTTGTTTAGGTCAAGACTAGCATTGTTTCTTGCACGTTTACTTGTCGAAGTACTTTTTGGTTCGTGCATACAAGGTGAGATCATAGTCCCACTTTTACTCTTTTAAACTTACTTTTGGGATGAGAAAACATAAACGATTCTTTTGAACTAAGTGAACACAAGAACGGGAAAACAAACATTCTACATACGAGTTTAGAACGAAAATCCTCAATCCGATTATCATTAGTTACATCAGATGGTGTAAGCGAGAACTTATGTTATATGGCCATATGGGTTGACAACCCTCATCTTTGACGGTTCGCTACCGTCTACGGATGAAATATATTTTCGGGAAACAGTGTTGTTCTAGCACTAATTTATGGGGTATTCAACGGACGGAATGTTAAGCTTTGATAATTGGGTGCTCGTGAATATTAACTTTTAGAATGTACTATGACTTTATCAATATTGCAACTCTTGTGGTTCAGCTTGCTTTTACTCATTTACTTATTTAAACCTATGATTTCACCAACGTTTTCGTTGACAGATTCTCTATGTTTTTCTCAGGTCCTTGAACTTAGGTGATACATGCTTCCGCACATACTTTTTGATACTTGCATTGGATGTCGAGTATACTTGCATACGTGGAGCGTCTTTTTGGCTATTTTAAACTATGTCGCACGTGTTTCATATGAACAATAACTTTTGTTATGTACTTGTCTTGGGAATTACTTTTGTAAACATTGAAACATCCTTTATGAAATGTATGCGACATATTTTCGGTCAAACTTTGTTATAAATACTTATAACCAGGTAATGGGACCATACGTAGACGACGCCGTCACTTGACGATTTGTCGGGGTCGCTACAAGTGGTATCAGAGCCTTGGTTGTAGGGATTTAGAGTTCATTAGTGTCAACCCCGAGTCATAGGGTACATTGGTGAGTCTAGACTACAACCGGCATATAGACTTGACATAGGAATTACCTGACTACTTGTGCATTTATACTCGAACTCTCTTACTCATATCTACTCTTATTCTATCTTACTCTTGCGTTGTATGATTTAATTGACACGCCACCTTGACTATATGTAGTAATGTCGAATGCACATATGAATTAGGGTAATATAATTTCCGGGATTATATTACGGTGACTCATATGAACATTCCGACATTATGACATAAAGAATTTAAGGCGAGTCAAGGATAATTTTTCTCTCTATCTTTATTTCATATCACGGTTAGTATTATTTAGAATACTAACCAACAGTATTCTGGTGTTTTGAAGGAACAATGGCTCGTCGACGCGCCCCTCCCGAAACTCCCGAACAAGCTTTGCAACGCATGATAGCCACCGCCGTGGATGCGGCCATGGCCGGTCACTCGTCCAACAACAACAATAATAACAACAACAACCAAGGAGCCGGTAACTCTAGCGAAGGGTGCTCCTACAAAGCTTTCATGGGGTGCAAACCTCACTCTTATGATGGAATCGGGGGACCGGTTGTGCTTACTCGTTGGTTTGAACAAACCGAGGCCGTCTTTAGCATAAGCGGTTGTCGGGACCAAGACAAGGTCAAATACTCCACCCACACTTTCTCCGGTGTTGCTCTCACTTGGTGGAACACCTACGTTCAATCGGTGGGAACCGATGAAGCTCATGCCCTTTCTTGGGCCGATTTGAAGGAAAAGATGATTGTTGAATATTTTCCGCGCGAAGAAACCCGCAAGCTTGAGCAAGAGCTAAGAGCTTTGAAGGCGGTCGGAAACGACCTCAAGGCTTACAATCTACGCTTCGCCGAACTATCTTTGATGTGTCCTAGTCTCGTTAGCCCCGAATCTCAAAGGATTGAGCTCTACATGCACGGTCTCCCAAAAAGCATCAAACAAGGGGTGATGTCATCCAAACCCACTACTCATCAAGCCGCTATGAACATGGCCCGCCAATTAATTGAGACGGTTGACGAAATTGTAGTGCCGGCTCCTAAGGCCGAAGACAAGTCGGGTGGCAACAAGAGGAAATGGGAAGCCACTCCATCAACCAACTACAACAACAACACCTTCACCAAAAAGCCCTTCAACAACGACGGCAAGAAGGGTTATGTCGGAAACTTACCTTTGTGCAACAAGTGCCACAAACATCATTACGGCGAATGTAACAAGCTAATTTGTCACCGTTGCCAAGGAGTTGGTCATAGGGCCAACAATTGCACAAGCACCGCCCCCGTCGCTCGAAAGGGGCCCAATCCTCCAAGGACGGTCACTTGTTATGAATGTGGCCAAACGGGCCATTATAAGAACGAATGCCCGAAGAAGAAAGCCAACCCCAACAACCGAGGCCGAGCCTTTAACATCAACACCGAGGAAGCCCGAGATGACAACGAACTAGTCACGGGTACGTTTCTTCTCAACAACACTTATGTTACTTGCTTATTCGATTCGGGTGCCGATAAATGTTTTGTGTCTAAGACTTTGACTCCTACTCTTTGCACTCCACCACACCCTTTAGATACTACTTATTCCATCGAAGTGGCCGATGGAAAACTCTTAAGTGCCGACACATATTACCGGGGGTGTACTTTAAACATTTTGGGTAATGAATTTGAAATTGACTTGATACCCATGGAACTAGGAAGTTTTGATGTAATAATCGGTATGAATTGGATGGTCAAAAATAAATCTCACATTCTTTGCGACCTTCACGCAATCCGAATTCCTATCGAGAACGGTGAACCATTGATTGTCTATGGCGACAAAAATTTCACCGGACTCAATCTCGTTTCATGCCTTAAAGTTCGAAAGCTACTTCGCAAGGGTTGTTTCGCAATTCTTGCTCACATTAAGAAAGTCGAGGCCGATGAGAAGCGCATCGATGATGTGCCAATTGTTAGTGACTTTTCCGATGTATTTCCCGACGAATTACCGGGTCTTCCACCTCATCGACCGGTTGAATTTCAAATCGATCTTATTCCGGGAGCCGCACCCGTAGCACGTGCGCCATATAGACTCGCTCCATCCGAATTACAAGAATTGCAAAGTCAAATTCAAGAGTTACTCGACCGTGGTTCATTCAACCTAGCCATTCACCATGGGGCGCTCCGATTTTGTTCGTCAAGAAGAAAGACGGATCCCTACGAATGTGCATTGATTATCGTGAACTAAACAAATTGACGGTTAAGAACCGATATCCTCTTCCTCGCATCGATGATCTTTTTGATCAACTACAAGGTTCTCGTGTATATTCAAAAATCGATCTCCGTTCGGGTTATCATCAACTAAGGGTTAAGGGGGAAGATGTCTCCAAAACCGCTTTCCGGACTCGTTACGGTAGTTACGAGTTTCTTGTCATGCCTTTCGGTCTCACTAACGCACCGGCGGTGTTCATGGATCTCATGAACCGCGTGTGCAAACCTTACCTCGACAAATTCGTTATCGTGTTCATTGACGATATTTTGGTCTATTCTAAAAGCGAAGAGGAACACAAAGAACATCTCTGACTCGTGCTTGAACTCTTGAGAAAAGAACAACTCTATGCCAAGTTCTCCAAGTGTGAATTTTGGTTGAAGGAAGTTCAATTCCTCGGTCACGTTGTAAGTGATCAAGGCATTAAAGTCGATCCCGCAAAAATCGAAGCCATTAGTAAATGGGAGACTCCTACTACTCCTACTCAAATTCGTCAATTCTTAGGTCTCGCCGGATACTATCGTAAATTCATCAAGGATTTCTCCTTAATCGCTCGCCCTCTAACCGCGTTAACTCACAAGGAACGAAAATTCGTTTGGACATCCGAACAAGAAACCGCTTTCCAAATCTTGAAAACTAAGCTAACCACCGCTCCTATCTTGTCACTTCCCGAAGGCAATGATGATTTTGTTGTATATTGTGATGCCTCGAAAAACGGTTATGGGTGTGTACTAATGCAACGAAAGAAAGTCATTGCTTATGCCTCTCGACAACTCAAAGTCCACGAACGAAACTACACGACACATGATCTTGAACTCGGTGCCGTCATCTTTGCACTTAAGTTATGGAGACATCATCTTCTTGGTACCAAAAGTACTATCTTTACCGATCACAAAAGTCTCCAACACATCTTCGATCAAAAGCAACTAAACATGAGACAACGAAGGTGGATTGAAACCTTGAACGATTATAATTGCGAGCTTCGTTACCACCCCGGGAAGGCAAATGTAGTGGCCGATGCCTTAAGTCGAAAGGAAAGAACGGTACCTCTTCGCGTCCGAGCATTAAACATCACCATCCACTCCAACCTTAATAGCCAAATTCGGGTAGCTCAAGAGGAGGCTCTTAAAGACAACCACATCGGGCGTGAACTTTTAAACATTCTCGTCTCTCGATTCGAAGTTAAGAAGAACGGACTTCGATATTACGCCGGAAGAATTTGGGTGCCTAGATACGGCGATTTACGAAACCTCATCCTAGACGAAGCCCACAAATCACGATACTCGATTCATCCCGGCGCCAATAAGATGTACCATGACCTTAAAGAACAATATTGGTGGCCGAACATCAAAAAGGAAGTTGCTAGATACGTTGCCAAATGTTTGACTTGCGCTAAAGTCAAAGCCGAACACCAAAGACCGTCTGGGTTACTTCAACAACCCGAGATCCCGCAATGGAAGTGGGAAAGGATCACGATGGATTTTATCACCAAATTACCGAAAACGTCGGGCGGTTATGATACTATTTGGGTCATTGTCGATCGCCTCACCAAATCCGCGCACTTTCTCGCCATGAAAGAAACCGACAAAATGGAGAAACTTGCACAACTTTACATCAAGGAGATCGTAGCCCGTCACGGTGTACCTTTATCGATTATCTCCGACCGAGATGGTCGTTTCATTTCTAGATTTTGGCGCACTTTACAAGAAGCGTTGGGAATGCGTTTAGACATGAGCACCGCATATCATCCTCAAACCGATGGACAAAGTGAACGTACGATACAAACCTTGGAGGACATGCTACGAGCTTGTGTTGTTGATTTTGGAAAAGCTTGGGACAAGCACTTACCTCTCGCCGAATTCTCTTACAACAATAGTTATCATGCGAGTATCCAGGCCGCACCTTTTGAAGCGTTATATGGTCGAAAATGTCGCTCTCCTCTTTGTTGGGCCGAAGTGGGTGACGTGCAAATTTCCGGGCCCGAACTCATTCACGAAACAACCGAGAAGATTCTTCAAATCCGAGATAAGCTTCGGACGGCCCGGAGTCATCAAAAATGCTATACCGACAAAAGACGCAAGGACCTCGAATTTCAAGTCGGTGACCGCGTCATGTTAAAAGTCGCACCTTGGAAAGGCGTCATCCGTTTTGGGAAACGTGGGAAACTAAATCCACGGTATGTTGGTCCTTTCGAAATCTTAGAGCGTGTTGGGACCGTTGCGTATCGTTTGGATCTTCCGCCTCAACTAAGCTCCGTCCATCCTACCTTTCATGTATCTAACTTGAAGAAATGTCTTGCCGAGCCCGATATCGTCGTCCCTCTCGAGGAACTCACTATTAATGACAAACTCCACTTTGTGGAGGAACCGGTTGAAATTGTGGACTACGTCGAGAAGGAATTAAAACAAAGCCGGATCCCGATTGTTAAGGTTCGTTGGAACGCCAAAAGGGGACCCGAGTTTACTTGGGAAAGAGAAGATCAAATGCGAAAGAAACACCCTCATCTATTCCCGGTTCCGGAATCGTCGGATTCCGAGGAGGAAACAACGATTACTACGCCTGCTTAAATTTCGGGACGAAATTTCTTTTAAGGTGTAGGTAATGTAACATCCCGCCTTTTTCCGTTTATTTTTCCTTTATACTATTTCAAACTCCGTTATATGTTTATAACATCTCCCGTTAATACGCGTTTCAAAATATCTTGTGTAGGTAATTTAACGCACCCGATTCAAAGTTGAGGGACTAGTTTTGCCAAGAGGCCAAAGATTTGACTAGGTCAACTAGTCAAACCTTCAACCTCATCCACTCATCATTTTCTCATTTTCTTTTCTCTTTTCTTCTCCTACTTTCACATTTTCTTTCAATTCACCACATCAAGGAATCATCATCCATTTAATTTCTAGCAAGCTTCAATTCAAACAAAATACATATTTGGAATCCTTGCAACATCCTCTTCGATTCCATACCGATTTCATCAATTTTGGGTAACTTTCTAAAATCACTAATTTTATGTGTTCTTGAGATTTTTGAGTTAAAAGGTTGTTGATTAGTGTCTATGGCTCAAGTCTAGTATGATTATGTGATTTGTATGCTTGTTCTTGTTATTTTGATGTAACTAGTTCATATTGAAAGATAACATGCTTAACCTTGAGATTTGAGTGTTTATATGTTGTTAGATGCTAAGACTTCATGTTTTAATTATGCTCCTAGTGTTACTAGCTTTATTTTGATGTAAAGTTTGATTAAGGAAACCTCCTAAACTTGATTATGAAATTTGGTGAATTTAGTTTAGGGTTTGATGAACTTGAAATGAATCTTAGATGCATTGAATGATTGCCATGTTGTTTTGTTTACGTTTAGTTGTATTGTATGCTTGATTATCTTCAAAACGGCGTATTACACATGTGCATTAATTTCCCGAATCATAATATGGCATTTATGAACTTGGAGTAATAAATGATGAGCATTAATGGTGATTTTGATATGAGTTTGTTTGGTTTTGATTGAGTAAATGCGTTTAGTTATTCTCCTTGTCAAATTACCTTTCTAATGATATATGATATGCGTTTTAAGTGTTTTCGGTGCATGAGATGTGTTAAATTGTATTTTGGTTCGTGACTTGGACCATTTTTCTGCAAACTGCATGTTTCCCAGGTATTGCGCGCCGCGCATATACCCGCGCGCCGCACAGAATTAGAAATCCCAGATGTTTGCCTTCGTGGTTAAGTTCTGACCAGGATTTACACTTGGGTGCGCGCCGCGCAACCCATAGCGCGCCGCGCATACTGCCCAGCTCATTTTGTCTTTGTTTTTCATGTCACAAAAATGTTTCCCGCTTTACTATAACCCCGTTTACCATGAAACTTGACTATTATGCTCGTATATGACTTCTCATCATGAGAAAATTGTCGGACACCCGACCCGACCCCGTTGACTTTGACTTTGACCAAGTTTGACTTTTAGTCAAACTTAACCAAACGATTATACAATCGTTCTAACATGCTTAACTACTTGTGTCGTGCATGAAACTTGACAAATTGATCCACGTGCTATATTAATCGAGTCGTAACGAGCCATAGGACTAATTGAACATCTTTGACCCTTCGTGACTATCGTTATTGATACAACCTATTTGTTTAGGTCAAGACTAGCATTGTTTCTTGCACGTTTACTTGTCGAAGTACTTTTTGGTTCGTGCATACAAGGTGAGATCATAGTCCCACTTTTACTCTTTTAAACTTACTTTTGGGATGAGAAAACATAAACGATTCTTTTGAACTAAGTGAACACAAGAACGGGAAAACAAACATTCTACATACGAGTTTAGAACGAAAATCCTCAATCCGATTATCATTAGTTACATCAGATGGTGTAAGCGAGAACTTATGTTATATGGCCATATGGGTTGACAACCCTCATCTTTGACGGTTCGCTACCGTCTACGGATGAAATATATTTTCGGGAAACAGTGTTGTTCTAGCACTAATTTATGGGGTATTCAACGGACGGAATGTTAAGCTTTGATAATTGGGTGCTCGTGAATATTAACTTTTAGAATGTACTATGACTTTATCAATATTGCAACTCTTGTGGTTCAGCTTGCTTTTACTCATTTACTTATTTAAACCTATGATTTCACCAACGTTTTCGTTGACAGATTCTCTATGTTTTTCTCAGGTCCTTGAACTTAGGTGATACATGCTTCCGCACATACTTTTTGATACTTGCATTGGATGTCGAGTATACTTGCATACGTGGAGCGTCTTTTTGGCTATTTTAAACTATGTCGCACGTGTTTCATATGAACAATAACTTTTGTTATGTACTTGTCTTGGGAATTACTTTTGTAAACATTGAAACATCCTTTATGAAATGTATGCGACATATTTTCGGTCAAACTTTGTTATAAATACTTATAACCAGGTAATGGGACCATACGTAGACGACGCCGTCACTTGACGATTTGTCGGGGTCGCTACATTAGTATCCAATCTATCGCCTAAAGAAAAGGCGAAACTAGTTGAATTTGTGGATATTACACAGGAATCCGACCAATGGCTTAAAGCAAAAGTCACAGATATGCAAGTTGATTATGGTCCAAAAGAAATTGACGATGAAGTTAATCACAATTTTTACACCACAGCTACCTAAGTGTGGGGAGATTCAAATGTTCTAAAAAGAAAATGCTGTCTAGAGTTAGTTGTTCTGTTCTCATGTAGTTCTGAGAATGGAATTCGATTGGTATTTTCCACTAGCAGACACTAAAGAACTAGTTTTCTTCCCCCATTCTGAATTTTTTTGTTTTGAAGGTTTTGTATGAAATTAATACGCTTTTTAAATTTATGTTTTGTGTGAATTTAAAAAAAAAATTACTTTATTTCATTAAGTTTAAAAAATGATTTCTAAAATTCGTCGTAAGTTAAAGACTAGATCATAGAATCGAAATTGCTTTACCCGAGGGCGGGGCGAAAAATTTTGTTATCATTATTTTTAATTTTATTGATCTAAAGTATACCAAAAAAATTAAAAAAAAAACCCAAAAATCTTTGCTTTTAAAACAATCGCTTTAAAAATGACAAATTTTAAATTTTGTCGAGGGACGGACTAGGTAAACATACCGAAACTACCTAAAATAAAAGGAAACAAAATTTTGAAAAATTATTCATTTAAATTATTTTAATAAATAAAGGTTTTATATATATATATATATATATATATATATATATATATATATATACATATATGTATGTATATATATGTTTGTATTTTATTTTATGTACAAAATAGGGTAAAACAACGCACTTTCAAAGACTGGCATTAAAGTTCAGCAAAAGCTACTAATTTTGACGACAAGACGAAAAATATCAAATGTGATATAAAATAATATGTTTGCAAACTCGGTATTTTAATCACTTTTCTACACTAATCACCCTCATGAATTTATAATTATAGTCTGATTTCATGCAAATGAGGGCATTGCATGATCTCAAGTGTGGGGAAGGGTTATAAATTCTCTTGGGTTTACACTTGCTTTAATTGTCAAATTTTGTGAAAATTTGAAAAAATTTCAATTAAATGAACTCAAAATCATGTTTATACATATTTATGAACGATAAAACTAGGTGATAATACCGAAATTATTGTTACCTCGGAGATAACATAAATTGAGAAACAACCCAAAACGTTTGAATTCATTTAAAATAGAATAGAAGAGAATAAAAAGGAAAAGAAAAGAATAAATAAAAGCTAAGTGTGGGAAGAATTTATCAAGTTATTTAAATTATATATCACGTATTTTTGTACAAGATTATTACAGGTACTTTTGCTTTGGACTAAACTACTCAGTTTTACCCAGTTTACTGTAATATAAATGAATGAAAAGATGGATCTACACGATGAATCAATTCCATCACTAAAAGGAAGTAAAGTCTTCCGAAAAAGACACGCGCTTCTTGATTTAGGTCAAGAAGTTGTCGTCCAGACTAGCTGTAGGTTGACGAAAAATCTAGAAAAGTCTTCTCTAAAATCAGCAGGAAATCCACGGACCTCAGCATCAAACAGGGTCGCCAAGTGGTCAGACTTAACCTATCTATGAGAGGATCTGTCTCGTAAAATGGGAAGAGCGACGTGCAAATTAGCTTGATAAGACTAATGAATCAGACCCCCAGAAAGGATAATCTCCTTAAAGATAAAAAATCAGCTTTTAAGACTGATATTACTCAATCCTTGAGATTGACTTTAAAGATTGAGAATTACAAACTCATGAAATTCAATGATATCTAAACTCGAGCTTAAACGAGAAAATATTTTGATCAAAATTACAAACCGATTTGTTTTCTGAAAACCTATTTTCAATGCGTTCATTACCATTGAACGTAAAATCCTGAGAATTTAACGGAATTCATTAGGTCACCTGAACTAAATCAGGTGTCAACCGTAAGAACGGTGGTTGCATAGCATGGTCGAAGACAGGACCTTGTGTCAGACCAAAAAATTATAGGATGATCTTTACTATTTCTCCTACAAAGGATAGTAATTGCATCCGACACGTTGTGGACCATGAACATCTGCATGTCATTAGACATTGCCTTAACAGTTGCTTGTTCAACGCTTTTCTTTACAACCGGATGGTAGTTTACCGAAAGGTAATATACGGAGCAAGTATACTGGACGTGTTGCTTTCCTAATACAAGGTTAGCAAGTGGGTGACACAAAACCGCAAGTTTTGAGCTAAAATTTTGAAATCTGAAACCCACACAACCCACAAAAATATTTTGCAAACACCGGTGAAGGGTTATTCCAGAAAACTTATCTAGGATAAAAGCTAGAATGAATTTTCAAAAGATTAAATGTTTTCATAAAGATCCAATTTCCTTAAAGGATCTACATTTTCATAGTCATGTGAGACTGTAAACCACATCGTTACTATCATTGTTCATATCGCTGTATCAAAATCACTGATGTATAAAGTGTAGAATAAAAAAGTGATTCGAGTGAAGTGTGATTTTATTTCAAGTTCTGTATTGCTTGAGGACAAGCAAACGCTAAAGTGTGGGGATATTTGATAGTACTCCAAACGAACATATATTTAGTTGCAATATGTAACGTTCTCCCAATAGGGTCTGGAAGAAACGTTACTAATATCAAATAAAACAATTTATTATAATACGAGAACAATACTAAATGAGAAAATTTAACTTTATTGAGTACGCAGCGGAAAATGAAATGTCGTTACAATAATGGAAATAACGATAAAGTAATTGTTCATATGCAGAAGTAATAAATGCGATATCTCTTGATCCTAAGTCCAAGTAGCATCACATAAGTAGTAGATAAGAAAGCTTGAATCAAACAGCACCTGAGACAAAACATGCTAAAGTGTCAACCAAAAAGGTTGAGTGAAGTTCATAGGTTTAACAAAAGTAGTTATCGTTGTTTTTAGACCACGAGATTTAGTTGTAAAGTTGATCTCCCGCAGGATCAAAAAGTAGATCTCGCAGATCCAAAAGTAGTACTGATTCGTGATATTTTAGACTAAACGTTTGTTTTGTTGCCCCGATGATAAGTTGGCAGTACCTTATCACCATGTTTAAATCATTATTAAGTAATACAAAGACATCACGGTCAAATGTATCGGGGACGTTACTCCCGATAGGCCTACCTCCAATAATTAAGAATGCCTTATCCTGAAAGCAATTAAAAAATATCACTGTGGGGTCTTAGTAGCATAAGCTAGTCATAGTACAGTTTAGGTTCATACTTGTGTCTAAGTTGTTTAAAGTATAAAAGCAGCATGTGTCTCACCCCAGTAAGTATAAAAAGTGCTATAGCAATAAGAGTGGGGCTATGAAAGTCACCTTAGTAAGTAGAGAGAGAGTTATTCCTCGGAATAAAGAGTTGAACGAGTGAGCAGGAAAGTCAACCTATTGACATTTAAGAGTAGTTAAGTGTTTTGCCCATGTTTAAGTTTAAGTATGTGTTTAAGTATAGTTTGTTTTACTAAGTTTCTATTCCTAGTAAGTTACTATTTTTATAAAGTTTCCATTTTTAGAAAGTTTCTTATTTTACTAAGTTTCTATGACTAGAGAGTTTCTACTTTTATGAGTATTTTTCATTTTAGGATACTTGTCGTATTAGATAAGCTTCCAATCACCCCTTTCCCTTCGAATGGCTAATTTAGATCTAGGGGCTTGAGCCATAGGACCCTTTAAATCGGAAATCCAAACCCTCTGCCTAGAATCTCGTAGAAACCATTCGTCAAGAAAGTTCGAAGATCTATACATCTCTAATACATATCCCAAAATGTTTTTGTGCTACAATATAAGTAGTAGGTTATAGGTGCTAGTAATAGTAATAGTAATAGTGTATACATGTTAAGTACTAGTATAAGTAGTATTAGGGTTTAAGGTTTTAATATGTATATATATATATAATTCGTATATATACATAAAAATATTTTTTTTTTACATGTATATATGTATATATAAATCTAGGAGTGTTTATGTATATACTTATGAATAACAAGTTTATAATATGAATATGAATTAACAAAGATTAAAGTTTATGTAAATAGTTTAGGGTTTATGTTATACCTTTGAAGATTCAAGATAATTAACAAAGAAAAGATGAACACGATGAAGATGGAAGATCAAAGCCTTAAAAATCTTGAAGAACTCCTTGAAGATTCTTGAAGAACACGAAGAACAAGCTTGAAGATCCGAATACCACAAGAGAGGGAGAGGGAGAGATTGTTTTTGAGAGAGGATTTTGGTGTGATTTGTGAATGAGAAACTAGGAGTCTAGGAGTGTTTATATAGTGCAAGTATTAGAGTGTTTCAACATAAGGATGTTCTAATTAATGATTTTATTTTGTTTTATAATTTTTAGTCAACAAAAGGTGGTACTAGTTTATAATTAGTCAACATAAAGATGTACTAGTTTATACTTTATTTTTAGTCAACATAAGGATGTAATTGTTTAAGATTCTTTAGTCTCATTATTATTACTATTATTATTATTATGTTTATTATTATTTTTACATTTACTACATGATAAGTATTATTTTCTTTTTACTAATTCATGACTTGTATTTATTTTTATTTAGTTCCCAATTGTTTTATTATTTATATAAATGTCACTTTTTATTTATTACTTATAGATTAATAGTTATAAATAATATTATTAATATGCATAAATTTTAATTAGCAGTGAGTGTCGAATAAAAGTTTATTATTTTGTCAACGTTAAATTGATTGTGTATATAACAACCCTTAAATAATTAATACGTATAGTCAGACAGTAAACCCTAGGGTCATTTCAGTAATTTCAGAAGTCAAAAAGTGAGGGTTGTTATAGTACCTCCCCGTTAATAAAAACTTCGTCCCGAAGTTTTAGGTAGACTTCTCGGATGCATCAGCAGTTGAGAAGAGATGGGGATATTTCCGTTTCATATGGTCTTTGCGTTCCCAGGTATATTCGGGGCCTCTACGCGAATTCCAACAGACTTTAGTGATAGGTATGTTGCTTTTACGCGTTTGTTTGACCTCTCCTTCCATGATTTCTATAGGTTCTTTAACGAAGTGCATTTTATCATTAATGCGAAGATCATTCAAAATGATGATGTTATACAAGTCATTTCAGTAAATTGGATACATGAAATGTGTTATGAATGGTATTGAGCTCATTTAAAACCTTGAGCATTTTATGCTACAATATTAGGGCAGACAAACAGAGAGGAGTTCGTGAAAATCACAGTCATGAAATTTGATAGAGATCTTCATTGTTTACAACAAGAATATTTTAATGATGAATATAAGTTGAAAAATAAAGTTTTATCACTATTGAATAATATGGATAAAATGATTCGTTTATAGGAAGAGTATAAACGAAGCTATCATAAAAGAGTGAAATGAGAAAATTAAATGTTCGCCTTAACTTTTGACGTAGTCACGATTGATTTCCGGAATTCAAGGAATTAAAGGAAATCTTCGTAATCTATAAGATTTGATTCTCCGGTATTTACGAAATTTTGAGATTTGTTTGATTAAATGCGGTGATTTGCCTCGATTGATGTGTTTGGAATTTTGCTATAAATTAGCTTCTTCCGTTTCATTATCTTCACCACTTCTATACTTTCTTTCTCAATTCAAACTTCCAAAAGATTAAGAAAATGCTAAATCCAGTTCTGATCCTGGTTATTATATTGACCATCTATGCAGTCATTCTTCTTTTTCTTTTACCGCCAGAGGAATCTGTTTACTTCTTCTATGCTCTTGGGGTTATAGTGTTTTTAATTATCCCGTGTCTTTATATTGCTATACGCATTGATATACACGGTTTGTAATTTCGGAGTCGTTATCGGGCTTTATATTTTCCCTTATATGTCGGAGCTTTATGTTTTTGTTTCTTCTTCCCGACTTCAAGTCAAGCGAGTAATGGTCCAGAATTCATAGGTATGAAGTTTTGAATGATCAAAATATATAAAGTAGAAAGGAAAGGTAATAGCACGATTTGATTTGTCATATTACCAGAATATCCGAAAAAGACCGAATCATCAAGAAAAATATTTTCTTGATATGTTTAGAGGTTAAATAGAATGTAAGAGTCGTGTAACATGGCAAATGATGATTATAAAATCTATGAATCATCATCTTCCATTAAAAACTTAGCATGACTTACTGTAATATAATCACGTTGGCCTGACGTCATTATATTATATTAACTCATGCTTCAATTCCCAATCATTTCTTCAAAGCATTTATAATTTAAACTCGAATTTTACAGAATATAGAAACTAAAACAGTTTCCTTTATAAAGATATCGCAAAGAGATACTTAATTGCGGACATGAATCGTTATGAAGATATCTTCCGAAATATAGAGGATATTTATGATGATATTTTGGAATTTCTAAGTTCGAAAGTTGATGAAGAAAAATTTTCCGCAAGCTTTTAACATGACTTTGGAGCAAGATATTCTCTAAAGATTTCACCGGATTCAGAATTTCCTGGATTCTTTGAATATAGGGTTTGGCCCTTGTGTTTGTCCTTGGTCTCCTCCATGGTTAGCTCAATCCGTTTTTCAGTTCCAACTTTTCTTTTGGGCTTTTCCAACGTACCATTCTTTATTATCAAACTGTTAGCCCTTAAGAACATCTATAGCATTTGCTGCTTCGTCAGCATTCTCAAGGTTAACGAATCTGAATCATTGATTGATAACCCGAGATGGTTTCAAGAAATTTTATTTTTAGATGATTAAACGCTGATTGTAATCGTCAATGGATCTAATGGTTGACGAATAGGCGTTGTTGATTTCAAAAGTAATGAATGATAATTTTGGTGGTTTGATGTGATAATTCATCATAGAATACGAATGAATATAATTCATGAATGTAGTGATCTTTAGGAAGATAACATCTGCTATAGCTTTACTTGAATTCTGATATGTCAAATTCAGAATATGTAATTTGATTTGAATGAAAATGGTTGTTCTTTGGTGCGCGGATACATATGTGGATGTAAGTAGTATAGTTACTGATTATTGAATCAGAATTTGAAGAATGTACAATGTAACATATTAATGTGAGGTATAAATATTTCTCGGGTATTACCTACCCATTAAAATATTTTCACAATTAACAGTTTGTACAAAAGAGAAGATATACGTTCATATATGTATTCTTCAGATATAATATAGATTTAATGAGTTAATATAATATTAAACTCATTTGATTTGAGGTTGAAACGAGAATAAATAATCTCCAAAACCTTAGAGATTTCATAATTGTCGCGAAATATTTCACTAATGAAGTTATGAATCAATACTTCATCGTTCATTGTTATTGATATACCTCAGTATATGATGTTGGTGCTCGTGGAATTCTTGTGAAATTCATAAGGCACGAATGATGTTTTCTAGAAAGTTTCGAGTACATCGAAAATGAAAGTATACAATCAATCATGTATTTGAGTAATACACTTGGTTTATTATGAAATGGAGTTTATTGTGTTGAAGCAGTGATTAACGATTGTTAAGTCATTAACGAAGGATGTACATCATAGCATATTAATGATATGAATTAATCAAGTAGTACATACTAGTTAAGATTCACACGTAATAGCTTAGTATGAAAAGATTTATTATTGTTCCAATCCATATATAAAGTATACATATGTAATTCTTCAGGAAGAATGAGTCAATACATCTTAACTCATTATTACTAATATTCCTTGGTATCTATGGGGCGTATGATGTTGATGTTTGAGGTACTGAGTGTGATGTTGAGGCGTGGAATGCGGATGTTTTCGTTGGTGAAGCTGGTGATGTTGGTGGTGATGCCGATGGTACTGGTGGTACTGGTTATGCTGCTGGTGCTGCTGCTGGTGTTCGTAGGTTTCGCACCATATTCTCCAGAGCCACTACTCGAGCGCGAAGCTCGTTGACTTCTTCTATTATTCCGGGATGATTGGCGGTTCGGACAAGTGGATGAATAAGATCTAAAATTTTAGATATTATATATTCGTGACTGGATATCCTGGAAATGAGGGTGAAAATAGTGTTCCGAACGGGTTCGCCAGTAAGTGCTTCAGGTTCTTCACCAAGAGGTGAATTCGGTTGGTGGAAGGGATCACCTTCTTCTTGTCTCCATTGATTAAGTTTACTACGAACCCATCCCCAATTCATCCAAAATAGATGATGGCTGATTGGTTGGTTCATTCCGGTTACGCTGCCATTGGAGCTCGAAGAGTTCGAGGAATCCATATTATGTGTTTGGAATTAGGGTTTTTGATATGAGATTAGTTTTGAATACTGGATGATATATTCGTCTCCTCGAATACGTGTATATAGCAAAAAGATTTCCGTAATTTATGGAGGGAATTTAGGAAAAGTGTTAGACAAAATCTATTAGGATAGATACGATAAGATATAATAAGATATGATGTGTCTTTACTTTAATAATGGCAGTATGACGTGTCGAGATCATAAAGTGATAAGTATGTAATCTAATAATCTTTTGATTAAAGACTTTCAATTCGTATACTGTGATAACCCAATGACATTTTTCGATTCGCAAACCGATGCATAAAGGCATAAGGCATATAGGTACGTGATATAACAGAGAGTTATATACGTTTGAGTGTGAGTAGTAACAATTATAAGAATTTCAAAATCATGGATAATATTTCATGTAATACATATGTAATACACATAACCATGATAGATGACTTATGAATGTCAAGAATTTCTGAAATCATTGTGTCGAATTTAGATGCGGTGGTGTAATTGGATAGTACTCAGGAAAGTGAGCAGAGTTCTTAGATTAGCTCGGCATTCTAAGATAAGTAAAGTTTCTAAAGTATAGTGTAGCATTTAACAGTTAAAGGCAACAATTAAAGGCACTATGGTCAAGGAAAGTTATAGTCCTACATTAGGAAAGAGACTTTGATTAGAATCTTTAAGTCAAGTTTGGTAAAGCATGATTTTTAAGATTATAAGGCAATTCTAAATGCTTTAAGTCTAAGGCAGGAAAGGTTATAGTTTCCTAGATTGCTAAGGCACCCTAGCTAGCAAGTAAGGCACACATAAAAATGCAATCCTGGTTCTCTATAACAGCCTGGTTATGCTCTGATACCAATCTGTAACGTCCTCCCAATAGGGTCTGGAAGAAACGTTACTAATATCAAATAAAACAATTTATTATAATACGAGAACAATACTAAATGAGAAAATTTAACTTTATTGAGTACGCAGCGGAAAATGAAATGTCGTTACAATAATGGAAATAACGATAAAGTAATTGTTCATATGCAGAAGTAATAAATGCGATATCTCTTGATCCTAAGTCCAAGTAGCATCACATAAGTAGTAGATAAGAAAGCTTGAATCAAACAGCACCTGAGACAAAACATGCTAAAGTGTCAACCAAAAAGGTTGAGTGAAGTTCATAGGTTTAACAAAAGTAGTTATCATTGTTTTTAGACCACGAGATTTAGTTGTAAAGTTGATCTCCCGCAGGATCAAAATCTCGTAGATCCAAAAGTAGTACTGATTCGTGATATTTTAGACTAAACGTTTGTTTTGTTGCCCCGATGATAAGTTGGCAGTACCTTATCACCATGTTTAAATCATTATTAAGTAATACAAAGACATCACGGTCAAATGTATCGGGGACGTTACTCCCGATAGGCCTACCCCCAATAATTAAGAATGCCTTAACCTGAAAGCAATTAAAAAATATCACTGTGGGGTCTTAGTAGCATAAGCTAGTCATAGTACAGTTTAGGTTCGTACTTGTGTCTAAGTTATTTAAAGTATAAAAGCAGCATGTGTCTCACCCCAGTAAGTATAAAAAGTGCTATAGCAATAAGAGTGGGGCTATGAAAGTCACCTTAGTAAGTAGAGAGAGACTTATTCCTCGGAATAAAGAGTTGAACGAGTGAGCAGGAAAGTCAACCTATTGACATTTAAGAGTAGTTAAGTGTTTTGCCCATGTTTAAGTTTAAGTATGTGTTTAAGTATAGTTTGTTTTACTAAGTTTCTATTCCTAGTAAGTTACTATTTTTATAAAGTTTCCATTTTTAGAAAGTTTCTTATTTTACTAAGTTTCTATGACTAGAGAGTTTCTACTTTTATGAGTGTTTTTCATTTTAGGATACTTGCCGTATTAGATAAGCTTCCAATCACCCCTTTCCCTTCGAATGGCTAATTTAGATCTAGGGGCTTGAGCCATAGGGCCCTTTAAATCGGAAATCCAAACCCTCTGCCTAGAATCTCGTAGAAACCATTCGTCAAGAAAGTTCGAAGATCTATACATCTCTAATACATATCCCAAAATGTTTTTGTGCTACAATATAAGTAGTAGGTTATAGGTGCTAGTAATAGTAATAGTAATAGTGTATACATGTTAAGTACTAGTATAAGTAGTATTAGGGTTTAAGGTTTTAATATGTATATGTATATATAATTCGTATATATACATAAAAATATTTTTTTTACATGTATATATGTATATATAAATCTAGGAGTGTTTATGTATATACTTATGAATAACAAGTTTATAATATGAATATGAATTAACAAAGATTAAAGTTTATGTAAATAGTTTAGGGTTTATGTTATACCTTTGAAGATTCAAGATAATTAATAAAGAAAAGATGAACACGATGAAGATGGAAGATCAAAGCCTTAAAAATCTTGAAGAACTCCTTGAAGATTCTTGAAGAACACGAAGAACAAGCTTGAAGATCCGAATACCACAAGAGAGGGAGAGGGAGAGATTGTTTTTGAGAGAGGATTTTGGTGTGATTTGTGAATGAGAAACTAGGAGTCTAGGAGTGTTTATATAGTGCAAGTATTAGAGTGTTTCAACATAAGGATGTTCTAATTAATGATTTTATTTTGTTTTATAATTTTTAGTCAACAAAAGGTGGTACTAGTTTATAATTAGTCAACATAAGGATGTACTAGTTTATACTTTATTTTTAGTCAACATAAGGATGTAATTGTTTAAGATTCTTTAGTCTCATTATTATTACTATTATTATTATTATTATTATGTTTATTATTATTTTTACATTTACTACATGATAAGTATTATTTTCTTTTTACTAATTCATGACTTGTATTTATTTTTATTTAGTTCCCAATTGTTTTATTATTTATATAAATGTCACTTTTTATTTATTACTTATAGATTAATAGTTATAAATAATATTATTGATATGCATAAATTTTAATTAGCAGTGAGTGTCAAATAAAAGTTTATTATTTTGTCAACGTTAAATTGATTGTGTATATAACAACCCTTAAATAATTAATACGTATAGTCAGACAGTAAACCCTAGGGTCATTTCAGTAATTTCATAAGTCAAAAAGTGAGGGTTGTTATACAATATCATCCCAATATGTAAAGTTTTTAGTTGTAATTATTCTATTTTTAAGTTGTAATCGTTTAAATAAATAAACGCGAAGACGAAGCACGAAGATTAAAGAATTGAAGAAAAAGTGCCACTAAAACTGGAAAAGGGTCCTTAAAGCCATAGTGCACTCAAAAGCGTCCTAAAAAGTGAGTTAAAAGACTTGCGCGGATTTTGGGAGTTAAGGAAAATAATTTTTTGTGCAAATTACAAATCGCGAAACGCAAAGTACAAGATATCTCCGCGTACGAAAGGACGTTCTAAAATCCGAAACCGAGACATAAACCGAGCATCAACGCGCAAGACAACGGACCTAAAATTACAAGTCTACTATTGTAGTGACCCGAACTTTTCCATGTTTATATATATTAATTGAGATTGATATTTACATGATTAAATGTTTCCAACATGTTAAGCAATCAAACTTGTTAAGACTTGATTAATTGAAATATGTTTCATATAGACAATTGACCACCCAAGTTGACCGGTGATTCACGAACGTTAAAACTTGTAAAAACTATATGATGACATATATATGGATATATATATATAGTTAACATGATACTATGATAAGTAAACATATCATTAAGTATATTAACAATGAACTACATATGTAAAAACAAGACTACTAACTTAATGATTTTTAAACGAGACATATATGTAACGATTATCGTTGTAAAGACATTTAATGTATATATATATCATATTAAGAGATATTCATACATGATAATATCATGATAATATAATAATTTAAAATCTCATTTGATATTATAAACATTGGGTTAACAACATTTAACAAGATCGTTAACCTAAAGGTTTCAAAACAACACTTACATGTAACGACTAACGATGACTTAACGACTCAGTTAAAATGTATATACATGTAGTGTTTTAATATGTATTTATATACTTTTGAAAGACTTCAATACACTTATCAAAATACTTCTACTTAACAAAAATGCTTACAATTACATCCTCGTTCAGTTTCATCAACAATTCTACTCGTATGCACCCGTATTCGTACTCGTACAATACACAGCTTTTAGATGTATGTACTATTGGTATATACACTCCAATGATCAGCTCTTAGCAGCCCATGTGAGTCACCTAACACATGTGGGAACCATCATTTGGCAACTAGCATGAAATATCTCATAAAATTACAAAAATATGAGTAATCATTCATGACTTATTTACATGAAAATAAAATTATATATCCTTTATATCTAATCCATACACCAACGACCAAAAACACCTACAAACACTTTCATTCTTCAATTTTCATCATCTAATTGATCTCTCTCAAGTTCTATCTTCAAGTTCTAAGTGTTCTTCATAAATTCTACAAGTTCTAGTTACATAAAATCAAGAATACTTTCAAGTTTGCTAGCTCACTTCCAATCTTGTAAGGTGATCATCCAACCTCAAGAAATCTTTGTTTATTATAGTAGGTTAGCATTCTAATACAAGGTAATAATCATATTCAAACTTTGGTTCAATTTCTATAACTATAACAATCTTATTTCAAGTGATGATCTTACTTGAACTTGTTTTCGTGTCATGATTCTGCTTCAAGAACTTCGAGCCATCCAAGGATCCGTTGAAGCTAGATCCATTTTTCTCTTTTCCAGTAGGTTTATCCAAGGAACTTAAGGTAGTAATGATGTTCATAACATCATTCGATTCATACATATAAAGCTATCTTATTCGAAGGTTTAAACTTGTAATCACTAGAACATAGTTTAGTTAATTCTAAACTTGTTCGCAAACAAAAGTTAATCCTTCTAACTTGACTTTTAAAATCAACTAAACACAAGTTCTATATCTATATGATATGCTAACTTAATGATTTAAAACCTGGAAACACGAAAAACACCGTAAAATCGGATTTACGCCGTCGTAGTAACACCGCGGGCTGTTTTGGGTTAGTTAATTAAAAACTATGATAAACTTTGATTTAAAAGTTGTTATTCTGAGAAAATGATTTTTATTATGAACATGAAACTATATCCAAAAATTATGGTTAAACTCAAAGTGGAAGTATGTTTTCTAAAATGGTCATCTAGACGTCGTTCTTTCGACTGAAATGACTACCTTTACAAAAACGACTTGTAACTTATTTTTCCGACTATAAACCTATACTTTTTATATTTCGATTCATAAAATAGAGTTCAATATGAAACCATAGCAATTTGATTCACTCAAAACGGATTTAAAATGAAGAAGTTATGGGTAAAACAAGATTGGATAATTTTTCTCATTTTAGCTACGTGAAAATTGGTAACAAATCTATTCCAACCATAACTTAATCAACTTGAATTGTATATTATGTAATCTTGAGATACCATAGACACGTATACAATGTTTCGACCTATCATGTCGACACATCTATATATATTTCGGAACAACCATAGACACTCTATATGTGAATGTTGGAGTTAGCTATACAGGGTTGAGGTTGATTCCAAAATATATATAGTTTGAGTTGTGATCAATACTGAGATACGTATACACTGGGTCGTGGATTGATTCAAGATAATATTTATCGATTTATTTCTGTACATCTAACTGTGGACAACTAGTTGTAGGTTACTAACGAGGACAGCTGACTTAATAAACTTAAAACATCAAAATATATTAAAAGTGTTGTAAATATATTTTGAACATACTTTGATATATATGTATATATTGTTATAGGTTCGTGAATCAACCAGTGGCCAAGTCTTACTTCCCGACGAAGTAAAAATCTGTAAAAGTGAGTTATAGTCCCACTTTTAAAATCTAATATTTTTGGGATGAGAATACATGCAGGTTTTATAAATGATTTACAAAATAGACACAAGTACGTGAAACTACATTCTATGGTTGAATTATCGAAATCGAATATGCCCCTTTTTATTAAGTCTGGTAATCTAAGAATTAGGGAATAGACACCCTAATTGACGCGAATCCTAAAGATAGATCTATTGGGCCTAACAAACCCCATCCAAAGTACCGGATGCTTTAGTACTTCGAAATTTATATCATATTCGAAGGGTGTCCCGGAATGATGGGGATATTCTTATATATGCATCTTGTTAATGTCGGTTACCAGGTGTTCACCATATGAATGATTTTTATCTCTATGTATGGGATGTGTATGGAAATATGAAATCTTGTGGTCTATTATTATGATTTGATATATATAGGTTAAACCTATAACTCACCAACATTTTTGTTGACGTTTTAAACATGTTTATTCTCAGGTGATTATTAAGAGCTTCCGCTATCGCATACTTAAATAAGGACGAGATTTGGAGTCCATGCTTGTATGATATTGTGTAAAAACTGCATTCAAGAAACTTATTTTGTTGTAACATATTTGTATTGTAAACCATTATGTAATGGTCGTGTGTAAACAGGATATTTTAGATTATCATTATTTGATAATCTACGTAAAGCTTTTTAAACCTTTATTGATGAAATAAAGGTTATGGTTTGTTTTAAAATGAATGCAGTCTTTGAAAAACGTCTCATATAGAGGTCAAAATCTCGCAACGAAATCAATTAATATGAAACGTTTTTAATCAACAAGAACGGGACATTTCAGTTGGTATCAGAGCGTTGGTCTTAGAGAACCAGAATTTTGCATTAGTGTGTCTTATCGAGTTTGTTAGGATGCATTAGTGAGTCTGGACTTCGACCGTGTTTACTTGAAAAATGATTGCTTAACAAATTTTGTTGGAAACTATATATTTTTAACATGTGAATATTATGTGATATATTAATCTCTTAACGCGTTTGATATTATGTGATAGATGTCTACCTCTAGAACAAGTCCCATTGATTCACCTAATAATAATGAAGAGTCAAATGTAAATTGAAATGATTCGTGGACTGATTCACAAGTTCCCGAAGAGGAACCGGAAGAAGAGTCGGAACCGGAAGAAGAATCAGAACCGGATGAAGAAATAGAACCGGTGGGGGAAATAATAAAACGGTTAAGTAAATGAAAATCCTCAACCAACCGCCCAAGGTTAATTATGGTCAATGGTGTTTCCGTCAAGGAAGCAAAATATTGGGAGGATTACCAATTCTCCGATGAATCGGATTCCGACGAGAATTCCGATGATGTTATAGAAATTATCCCAACTGAATTTAAAAAGGCAAAAAAAAAATAATAAGGGAAAGGGCATAAAAATAGAGAAATCTAATTCCAACCCCGATGAACTTTATATGTATCGTCAACCCCCGAAGTCCTTAAGTTGTAACAATGACCCGGGAACCTCTAAACCACCAGGTTTTTCTAAACCAATGTGGAAAACGACGGCTCGTATTAGGGGAACATCATATATCCCTAGAAACTTGGCAAAACGAACCAAAACCGAAGAAGAAGAAACAAGCGAGTCGGAATAATATAGTTGTATTCGTGTGGTGTAATATATGTAATATAGTGTGCTTATGCTTTATGATATATGTAAAAATTGCTTGTATTAATAATTTTTTTTTTTTATGAATCTAACTCTTGTCTATTTTACAGTATAAAAACACAAAATGGATAGACAACCCAATATTTTAAGAGACCTACCCGGAGACATGATTGATGAAATCTTGTCTAGAGTCGGTCAGAATTCTTCGGCACAACTATTTAAGGCGAGATCAGTTTGTAAGACATTCGAAGAACGTTCCAAGAATGCCTTGGTTTATAAAAGGCTTTCGTTCGAAAGATGGGGGATATCACATTGGGAAATCCATAAGTTACGATGTGTTTACTTTGACGCATATATTGCGAGGAACCCAAATGCTATTTTACGCAATGGGTTAAGAAATTATTTAGACTCAATATATCCGAATATTGGACTTCGTGATTTAGAAAAAGCGGCTAACATGCAACATAAAGAAGCATGTTATGCGTACAGATTAGTAATGTTCGCTTCTCACCAAAGTGAGAACAAGAACATCGGGCTACATCTATTAAACAAAACGTTCCCACAAGTGACGGAGTCGGTAATTGGGGTAAGAAATGAGGTTTTTAGATTGTTACGGGACTATTGGACATTACGTAACCCTCGTCCCTTTGACGATGTTACAACACGCTGTCTTATCAATGGCCATAACGGTTATGTTCCACAAGACCAAGGATGGGAAGTAATCCTAGTAAAACCAGAATGCATGACTTGTTTCTGGACGTATGAATTACGTGTCTTTATTGCCTTTGCTGAACGACTTGTGTACTAGCTAGAATTATCTTCACAACCATCTTGTATCAAATTTATTGTGTGCTATATTTCATGCTATATGTAAAATAAGCGGTATTGTAAGTTTGTAAAATATTGTGTAAAAGTTTGAACGCTAAATATTATTATAATCAGTTTTTCATATAGAATTGTAGTAGTTGAATTGTATATTAGCTACTAAGTATGAACTTAACGGGTAGGTACTACCCGAATTTAAACTTATAAAACGCTAATATGAAGAAAAAGCTTTTATAAATGAGTTCATATTATGCTACGAAATACTATTAACTACTCTTAATATTCTGTATGATTAACTTGTTCCATTTGACTATTTTGAAGGAAATGGCACCGACTACTCGACACACCGTGAATATGAATGAAGAGGAATTTCGTAATTTTCTAGCTTCAAACATAGCCGCAGTACAGGCTGCGCTACATACCAACAATAACCTTGGATCTAGCAGTACAGGAAATCGTGTAGGATACACCTACAAAGAATTCACTGCCTGCAAACCTTTGGAATTTGATGGAACCGAAGGACCGATCGGATTGAAATGGTGGACCGAGAAGGTCGAATCGGTGTTTTCCATAAGTAAGTGTACTGAAGAGGACAAAGTGAAGTATGCTACGCATACCTTCACAGGTTCTGCGTTAACATGGTGGAATACCTATCTAGAGCAAGTGGGACAAGATGATGCGTACGCACTACCGTGGTCAGCATTCAAGCACTTGATGAACGAGAAGTACCGTCCCAGAACCGAGGTCAATAAGCTCAAGACAGAACTTAGAGGGTTACGAACCCAAGGATTTGATATTACCATGTACGAAAGACGATTCACAGAATTGTGCCTATTGTGTCCGGGAGCGTTCGAAGATGAGGAAGAGAAGATCGACGCATTTGTGAAAGGATTACCGGAAAGAATCCAAGATGATATAAGTTCACACGAGCCCGCCTCCATACAACATGCATGTAGAATGGCTCACAAACTAGTGAACCAGATTGAGGAAAGAATTAAAGAACAGACGGCTGAAGAGGCCAATGTGAAGCAAGTCAAAAGAAAGTGGGAGGAAAACGGTGATAAGAATCACCAATACAACAACAACAGCAATTACAATAATAATCGCAACAATTATCCCAACAATCGCAACATCAACAGCAACTACAACAATCATTCCAACAACAATAACAACCGCAACAACAACAACAATCAGAAGCAGCTATGCCAAAGGTGTGAAAAGTATCACTCGGGGATCTGCACCAAATTTTACAACAAGTGTAAAAGAAATGGTCATAGCGCGGCGAAGTGTGAGGTCTACGGACCAGGGGTTAACAGAACGAAAGGAACAAATAGTGTCGGAACGAGTAATGGTGGAGCAAGTAGTGTCGGAGCAAGTTATGCCAATGTAGTTTGTTATAAACGTGGAAAACCGGGCCACATTATTAGAAATTGCCCGAACCAGGAGAACACGAATGGACAAGGCCGCGAAAGAGTTTTCAATATTAATGCGGCAGAGGCACAGGAAGACCCGGAGCTTGTTACGGGTACGTTTCTTATTGACAATAAATCTGCTTACGTTTTATTTGATTCGGGTGCGGATAGAAGCTATATGAGTAGAGATTTTTGTGCTAAATTAAGTTGTCCATTGACGCCTTTAGATAGTAAATTTTTACTCGAATTAGCAAATGGTAAATTAATTTCAGCAGATAATATATGTCGAAATCGAGAAATTAAACTGGTTAGCGAAACATTTAAGATTGATTTGATACCAGTAGAGTTAGGGAGTTTTGATGTGATAATCGGTATGGACTGGTTGAAAGAAGTGAAAGCAGAGATCGTTTGTTACAAAAATGCAATTCGCATTATACGAGAAAAAGGAAAACCCTTAACGGTGTACGGAGAAAAGGGCAACACGAAGCTACATCTTATTAGTAATTTGAAGGCACAAAAACTAATAAGAAAAGGTTGCTATGCTGTTCTAGCACACGTCGAGAAAGTACAAACTGAAGAAAAGAGCATCAATGATGTTCCCATTGCAAAAGAATTTCCCGATGTATTTCCGAAAGAATTACCGGGATTACCCCCACATCGATCCGTTGAATTTCAAATAGATCTTGTACAAGGAGCTGCACCAATAGCTCGTGCTCCTTACAGACTCGCACCCAGCGAGATGAAAGAACTGCAAAGCCAATTACAAGAACTTTTAGAGCGTGGTTTCATTCGACCAAGCACATCACCGTGGGGAGCTCCTGTTTTGTTTGTCAAGAAGAAAGATGGTACATTCAGGTTGTGTATCGACTACCGAGAGTTGAACAAACTTACCATCAAGAACCGCTACCCACTACCGAGAATCGACGACTTATTTGATCAACTACAAGGCTCGTCTGTTTATTCAAAGATTGACTTACGTTCCGGGTATCATCAAATGCGGGTGAAAGAAGATGATATTCCAAAGACTGCTTTCAGAACACGTTACTGTCATTACGAGTTTATGGTCATGCCGTTTGGTTTAACTAATGCACCAGCTGTGTTCATGGACCTTATGAACCGAGTGTGTGGACCATACCTTGACAAGTTTATCATTGTTTTCATTGATGACATACTTATTTACTCAAAGAATGACCAAGAACACGGTGAACATTTGAGAAAGGTGTTAGAAGTATTGAGGAAGGAAGAATTGTACGCTAAGTTTTCAAAGTGTGCATTTTGGTTGGAAGAAGTTCAATTCCTCGGTCACATAGTGAACAAAGAAGGTATTAAGGTGGATCCGGCAAAGATAGAAACTGTTGAAAAGTGGGAAACCCCGAAAACTCCAAAACATATACGCCAGTTTTTAGGACTAGCTGGTTACTACAGAAGGTTCATCCAAGACTTTTCCAGAATAGCAAAACCCTTGACTGCATTAACGCATAAAGGGAAAGAAATTTGAATGGAATGATGAACAAGAGAAAGCGTTTCAGCTATTGAAGAAAAAGCTAACTACGGCACCTATATTGTCATTGCCGGAAGGGAATGATGATTTTGTGATTTATTGTGACGCATCAAAGCAAGGTCTCGGTTGTGTATTAATGCAACGAACGAAGGTGATTGTTTATGCGTCTAGACAATTGAAGATTCACGAACAAAATTATACGACGCATGATTTGGAATTAGGCGCGGTTGTTTTTGCATTAAAGACTTGGAGGCACTATTTATATGGGGTCAAAAGTATTATATATACCGACCACAAAAGTCTTCAACACATATTTAATCAGAAACAACTGAATATGAGGCAGCGTAGGTGGATTGAATTATTGAATGATTACGACTTTGAGATTCGTTACCACCCGGGGAAGGCAAATGTGGTAGCCGACGCCTTGAGCAGAAAGGACAGAGAATCCATTCGAGTAAAATCTATGAATATAATGATTCACACTAACCTTACTACTCAAATAAAGGAGGCGCAACAAGGAGTTTTAAAAGAGGGAAATTTAAAGGATGAAATACCCAAAGGATCGGAGAAGCATCTTAATATTCGGGAAGACGGAACCCGGTATAGGGCTGAAAGGATTTGGGTACCAAAATTTGGAGATATGAGAGAAATGGTACTTAGAGAAGCTCATAAAACCAGATACTCAATACATCCTGGAACGGGGAAGATGTACAAGGATCTCAAGAAACATTTTTGGTGGCCGGGTATGAAAGCCGATGTTGCTAAATACGTAGGAGAATGTTTGACGTGTTCTAAGGTCAAAGCTGAGCATCAGAAACCATCAGGTCTACTTCAACAACCCGAAATCCCGGAATGGAAATGGGAAAATATTACCATGGATTTCATCACTAAATTTCCAAGGACTGCAAGTGGTTTTGATACTATTTGGGTAATAGTTGATCGTCTCACCAAATCAGCACACTTCCTGCCAATAAGAGAAGATGACAAGATGGAGAAGTTAGCACGACTGTATTTGAAGGAAGTCGTCTCCAGACATGGAATACCAATCTCTATTATCTCTGATAGGGATGGCAGATTTATTTCAAGATTCTGGCAGACATTACAGCAAGCATTAGGAACTCGTCTAGACATGAGTACTGCCTATCATCCACAAACTGATGGGCAGAGCAAAAGGACGATACAAACGCTTGAAGACATGCTACGAGCATGTGTTATTGATTTCGGAAACAGTTGGGATCGACATCTACCGTTAGCAGAATTTTCCTACAACAACAGCTACCATTCAAGCATTGAGATGTCGCCGTTTGAAGCACTTTATGGTAGAAAGTGCAGGTCTCCGATTTGTTGCAGTGAAGTGGGGGATAGACAGATTACGGGTCCGGAGATTATACAAGAAACTACCGAGAAGATCATCCAAATTCAACAACGGTTGAAAACCGCCCAAAGTCGACGAAAGAGCTACGCTGACATTAAAAGAAAAGATATAGAATTTGAAATTGGAGAGATGGTCATACTTAAAGTTGCACCTTGGAAAGGCGTTGTTCGATTTGGTAAACGAGGGAAATTAAATTCAAGGTATATTGGACCATTCAAGATTATTGATCGTGTCGGACCAGTAGCTTACCGACTTGAGTTACCTCAACAACTCGCGGCTGTACATAACACTTTCCACGTCTCGAATTTGAAGAAATGTTTTGCTAAAGAAGATCTCACTATTCCGTTAGATGAAATCCAAATCAACGAAAAACTTCAATTCATCGAAGAACCCGTCGAAATAATGGATCGTGAGGTTAAAAGACATAAGCAAAACAAGGTACCAATTGTTAAGGTTCGATGGAATGCTCGTAGAGGACCCGAGTTCACCTGGGAGCGTGAAGATCAGATGAAGAAGAAATACCCGCATCTATTTCCAGAAGATTCGTCAACACCTTCAACAGCTTAAAATTTCGGGACGAAATTTATTTAACGGGTAGGTACTGTAGTGACCCAAACTTTTTCATGTTTATATATATTAATTACGATTGATATTTACATGATTAAATGTTTCCAACATGTTAAACAATCAAACTTGTTAAGACTTGATTAATTGAAATATGTTTCATATAGACAATTGACCACCCAAGTTGACCGGTGATTCACGAACGTTAAAACTTGTAAAAACTATATGATGACATATATATGGATATATATATAGTTAACATTATACTATGATAAGTAAACATATCATTAAGTATATTAACAACGAACTACATATGTAAAAACAAGACTACTAACTTAATGATTTTTAAACGAGACATATATGTAACGATTATCGTTGTAAAGACATTTAATGTATATATATCATATTAAGAGATATTCATACATGATAATATCATGATAATATAATAATTTAAAATCGCATTTGATATTATAAACATTGGGTTAACAACATTTAACAAGATCGTTAACCTAAAGGTTTCAAAACAACACTTACATGTAACGACTAACGATGACTTAACGACTCAGTTAAAATGTATATACATGTAGTGTTTTAATATGTATTTATACACTTTTGAAAGACTTTAATACACTTATCAAAATACTTCTACTTAACAAAAATGCTTACAATTACATCCTCGTTCAGTTTCATCAACAATTCTACTCGTATGCACCCGTATTCGTACTCGTACAATACACAGCTTTTAGATGTATGTACTATTGGTATATACACTCCAATGATCAGCTCTTAGCAGCCCATGTGAGTCACCTAACACATGTGGGAATCATCATTTGGCAACTAGCATGAAATATCTCATAAAATTACAAAAATATGAGTAATCATTCATGACTTATTTACATGAAAACAAAATTACATATCCTTTATATCTAATCCATACACCAACGACCAAAAACACCTACAAACACTTTCATTCTTCAATTTTCTTCATCTAATTGATCTCTCTCAAGTTCTATCTTCAAGTTCTAAGTGTTCTTCATAAATTCTACAAGTTCTAGTTACATAAAATCAAGAATACTTTCAAGTTTGCTAGCTCACTTCCAATCTTGTAAGGTGATCATCCAACCTCAAGAAATCTTTGTTTCTTACAGTAGGTTATCATTCTAATACAAGGTAATAATCATATTCAAACTTTGGTTCAATTTCTATAACTATAACAATCTTATTTCAAGTGATGATCTTACTTGAACTTGTTTTCGTGTCATGATTCTGCTTCAAGAACTTCGAGCCATCCAAGGATCCGTTGAAGCTAGATCCATTTTTCTCTTTTCCAGTAGGTTTATCCAAGGAACTTAAGGTAGTAATGATGTTCATAACATCATTCTATTCATACATATAAAGCTATCTTATTCGAAGGTTTAAACTTGTAATCACTAGAACGTAGTTTAGTTAATTCTAAACTTGTTCGCAAACAAAAGTTAATCTTTCTAACTTGACTTTTAAAATCAACTAAACGCATGTTCTATATCTATATGATATGCTAACTTAATGATTTAAAACCTGGAAACACGAAAAACACAGTAAAACCGGATTTACGACGTCGTAGTAATACCGCGGGCTGTTTTGGGTTAGTTAATTAAAAACTATGATAAACTTTGATTTAAAAGTTGTTATTCTGAGAAAATGATTTTTATTATGAACATGAAACTATATCCAAAAATTATGGTTAAACTCAAAGTGGAAGTATGTTTTCTAAAATGGTCATCTAGACGTCGTTCTTTCGACTGAAATGACTACCTTTACAAAAACGACTTGTAACTTATTTTTCCGACTATAAACCTATACTTTTTCTGTTTAGATTCATAAAATAGAGTTCAATATGAAACCATAGCAATTTGATTCACTCAAAACGGATTTAAAATGAAGAAGTTATGGGTAAAACAAGATTGGATAATTTTTCTCATTTTATCTACGTGAAAATTGGTAACAAATCTATTCCAACCATAACTTAATCAACTTGTATTGTATATTATGTAATCTTGAGATACCATAGACACGTATACAATGTTTCGACCTATCATGTCGACAAATCTATATATATTTCGGAACAACCATAGACACTCTATATGTGAATGTTGGAGTTAGCTATACAGGGTTGAGGTTGATTCCAAAATATATATAGTTTGATTGTGATCAATACTGAGATACGTATACACTGGGTCGTGGATTGATTCAAGATAATATTTATCGATTTATTTCTGTACATCTAACTGTGGACAACTAGTTGTAGGTTACTAACGAGGACAGCTGACTTAATAAACTTAAAACATCAAAATATATTAAAAGTGTTGTAAATATATTTTGAACATACTTTGATATATATGTATATATTGTTATAGGTTCGTGAATCAACCAGTGGCCAAGTCTTACTTCCCGACGAAGTAAAAATCTGTAAAAGTGAGTTATAGTCCCACTTTTAAAATCTAATATTTTTGGGATGAGAATACATGCAGGTTTTATAAATGATTTACAAAATAGACACAAGTACATGAAACTACATTCTATGGTTGAATTATCGAAATCGAATATGCCCCTTTTTATTAAGTCTGGTAATCTAAGAATTAGGGAACAGACACCCTAATTGACGCGAATCCTAAAGATAGATCTATTGGGCCTAACAAACCCCATCCAAAGTACCGGATGCTTTAGTACTTCGAAATTTATATCATATCCGAAGGGTGTCCCGGAATGATGGGGATATTCTTATATATGCATCTTGTTAATGTCGGTTACCAGGTGTTCACCATATGAATGATTTTTATCTCTATGTATGGGATGTGTATGGAAATAGGAAATCTTGTGGTCTATTATTATGATTTGATATATATAGGTTAAACCTATAACTCACCAACATTTTTGTTGATGTTTTAAGCATGTTTATTCTCAGGTGATTATTAAGAGCTTCCGCTGTCGCATACTTAAATAAGGACGAGATTTGGAGTCCATGCTTGTATGATATTGTGTAAAAACTGCATTCAAGAAACTTATTTTGTTGTAACATATTTGTATTGTAAACCATTATGTAATGGTCGTGTGTAAACAGGATATTTTAGATTATCATTATTTGATAATCTACGTAAAGCTTTTTAAACCTTTATTGATGAAATAAAGGTTATGGTTTGTTTTAAAATGAATGCAGTCTTTGAAAAACGTCTCATATAGAGGTCAAAATCTCGCAACGAAATCAATTAATATGGAACGTTTTTAATCAATAAGAACGGGACATTTCAACTATGTACAAGAATATAATATATATATATATATATATATATATATATATATATATAATTATATAAAATTATATATTATATAAATATATATATATATATATATATATATATATATATATATATATATATATATTAATTAAATAAGAGCCGCCCACGTTTAATTGATGGATGTACGTTGGACAGGCTGGCCATGCGATCGCATGGCCAGGAGGCACAAAAGTCATGCGATCACATGGCAGGAGATAGCTGGCCACATCTATAAATTGCAACGTTTTTGGACGAATTTTACACATCTTTTTCCTTTCTTTCCTCTAATCAAATTATATATATTTATATTTATAATTTTAAGTTTAATTTAATATTAATAATAATTGGGTTATTGTAAGAAATGTTTTAAGGTTTTGTAAGTCGGAACTCTGTCCGTGTAACGCTACGCGATAAATAATTACTGTAAGTTATGTTCTTCCTTATTAAATTAATGTATCGTAACTAAGTTATTATTATGGTTATTTAAGCTGAAGTAATCGTGATGTTAAACTAAATATTAAAGACAGGGTTATTGGATTTCGTACCATAATTAATGTTTGAACAAAAGACCGACACTTGTGGGTATTTGACTATGGACTATTAATAGATGGGAGGTATTGTCTAATTGAGTGACAACTCATTGGAGTCTGTCAAACCTATCTTCAAATTAATTAAATTAATATTTAATAATGATTATGGTTGTCCTATTTAGTGACATTCATACGGAATCTATTATAATCATTTAATTAATTATTCGGGTTGGGTAATTGATTATTCAAACTGATCAAGTGGGTAAATTAATATTCATATCTAATCAAAACAGGGGTGGATTACATACAGTGATAACTGGTGTAATTGTTGACAGAAGTGATAACTGCGTCACAGTTTAAATCTTTAATTAGTTTGAATATTTGACTTCGGTATAAGGGTAATTTGACGAGGACACTCGCACTTTATATTTATGACCGATAGGGCTATTATGGACAAAAACCAGATAGGTTTCAAATAATCCAGGACAAAAAGACAATTAACCCAGAGTAATAAATTAAAATCAAAACGTCAAACATCATGGTTACGGAAGTTTAAATAAGCATAATTGTTCTATTTTATATCTCATCGTATTTTTATTTACTGTCATTTTATTTATTGTCATTTTAATTTTATTATTTATTTTACACACTTTAATTATTGTCATTTATCTTTACGCTTAAAATATAAAAGCGACAAACCGGTCATTAAACGGTAAACCCCCCTTTTATATATTATTATTACTATATATAATTATATACATTTTATATAAATATAGTTGTTAAAAATATAGTACGTATTCACTATCTCCCTGTGGAATGAACCGGACTTACTAAAAACTACACTACTCTACGATTAGGTACACTGCCTATAAGTGTTGTAGCAAGGTTTAGGTATATCCATCTATATAAATATATAATAAAACTTGTGTAATTTCGTCGTATTTCGTAGTAAACAATAATAGTATTTCATATACACCGCTACACACATCAATACACTACATGTATATACATTTTAACTGAGTCGTTAAGTCATCGTTAGTCGTTACATGTAAGTGTTGTTTTGAAACCTTTAAGTTAACGATCTCATTTAATGTTGTTAACCCATTGTTTATTATATCTAATGAGATGTTAAATTATTACATTTTCATGATATTATGATGTATGAATATATCTTAATATGATATATATACATTAAAATGTCGTTACAACGATAATCATTACATATATGCCTCGTTTCAAAATTCTTAAGTTAGTAGTTTTGTTTTACATATGTAGTTCATTGTTAACATACTTAATGATATGTTTAATTATCATTTTATCATGTTAAACATAGTGTATCAATATCTTAATATGATTCATATGTATTTAGTAAGACGTTGTTATAACGATTATCGTTATATATATCGTTTCGAGTTTCTTAACTCAATAAACTCATTTTTATATATATCACTCATTGTTAATATACTTAGTGAGATACTTACTTATCAAAATCTCATGTTAACTATATATATACATATATATCATCATGTAGTTTTTTTACAAATTTTTAACGTTCATGAATCGCCGGTCAACTTGAGTGGTCAATTGTCTACATGAAACTCATTTCAATTAATCAACTCTTAACAAGTTTAATTGCTTAACATATTGGAAACATTTAATCATGCAAATATAGTTTTTAATTAATATATAAACATGAAAAAGTTCGGGTCACTACAGTACCTACCCGTTAAATAAATTTCGTCCCGAAATTTTTAAGCTGTTGAAGGTGTTGACGCATCTTCTGGAAATAGGTGAGGGTATTTCAGCTTCATCTGATCTTCACGCTCCCAGGTGAACTCGGGTCCTCTATGAGCATTCCATCTAACCTTAACAATCGGTATTTTATTTTGCTTAAGTCTTTTAACCTCACGATCCATTATTTCGACGGGTTCTTCAATGAATTGAAGTTTTTCATTGATTTGGATTTCGTCTAACGGAATAGTGAGATCTTCTTTAGCAAAACATTTCTTCAGATTTGAGACATGAAAGGTATTATGTACCCCGGCGAGTTGTTGCGGTAAGTCAAGTCGGTAAGCTACTGGTCCGACACGATCTATAATTTTGAATGGTCCAATATACCTTGGACTTAATTTCCCTCGTTTACCAAATCGAATAACGCCTTTCCAAGTTGCAACTTTAAGCATGACCATCTCTCCAATTTCAAATTCTATATCTTTTCTTTTAATGTCAGCGTAGCTCTTTTATCGACTTTGGGCGGTTTTCAACCGTTGTTGAATTTGGCTAATCTTCTCGGTAGTTTCTTGTATTATCTCCGGACCCGTAATCTGTCTATCCCCCACTTCGCTCCAACAAATCGGAGATCTGCACTTTCTACCATAAAGTGCTTCAAACGGCGCCATCTCAATACTTGAATGGTAACTGTTGTTGTAGAAAAATTCTGCTAACGGTAGATGTCGATCCCAACTGTTTCCAAAATCAATAACACATGCTCGTAGAATGTCTTCAAGCATTTGTATCGTTCTTTCGCTCTGCCCATCAGTTTGTGGATGATAGGCAGTACTCATGTCTAAACGAGTTCCCAATGCTTGCTGTAATGTCTGTCAAAACCTTGAAACAAATCTGCCATCCCTATTAGAGATAATCGAGATTGGTATTCCATGTCTGGAGACAACTTCCTTCAAATATAATCGCGCCAACTTCTCCATCTTGTCATCTTCTCTTATTGGCAGAAAGTGCACTGACTTGGTGAGACGATTGACTATTACCCAAATAGTATCATAACCACTTGCAGTCCTTGGCAATTTAGTAATGAAATCCATGGTAATGTTTTCCCATTTCTATTCTGGGATTTCAGGTTGTTGTAGTAGACCTGATGGTTTCTGATGTTCAGCTTTGACCTTAGAACACGTCAAACATTCTCCTACGTATTTAGCAATATCGGCTTTCATACCCGGCCACCAAATGTGTTTCTTGAGATCTTTGTACATCTTCCCCTCTCCGGGATGTATTGAATATCTGGTTTTATGTGCTTCCTTAAGTACCTTTTCTCTCACATCTCCAAACTTTGGTACCCAAATTCTTTCAGCCCTATACCGGGTTCCGTCTTCCCGAATATTAAGATGTTTCTCCGATCCTTTGGGTATTTCATTCTTCAACTTTCCTTCTTTTACAACTCCCTGTTGCGCCTCCTTTATTTGAGTAGTAAGGTTAGTACGAATAATTATATTCATAGCTTTTACCCGTATAGGTTCTCTGTCCTTTCTACTCAAAGCGTCGGCTACCACATTCGCCTTCCCCGGGTGGTAACGAATCTTAAAGTCATAATCATTCAACAATTCAATCCACCTACGCTGCCTCATGTTCAGTTATTTCTGATTAAATATGTGTTGGAGACTTTTGTGGTCGGTATATATAATACTTTTGACCCCATATAAGTAGTGCCTCCAAGTCTTTAATGCAAAAACAACAGCGCCCAATTCCAAATCGTGAGTCGTATAATTTTGCTCGTGAATCTTCAATTGTCTGGACGCATAAGCAATTACCTTCGTTCGTTGCATTAATACACAACCGAGGCCTTTCTTTGAGGCATCACAATATATCACAAAATCATCATTCCCTTCAGGCAATGACAATATAGGTGCCGTAGTTAACTTTTTCTTCAACAATTGAAACGCTTTCTTCTGCTCATCCTTCCATTCAAATTTCTTCCCTTTATGCGTTAATGCAGTCAAGGGTTTTGTTATTTTGGAAAAATCTTGGATGAACCTTCTGTAGTAACCAGCCAGTCCTAAAAATTGGCGTATATGTTTCGGAGTTTTCGGGGTTTCCCATTTTTCAACTGTTTCAATCTTTGCCGGATCTACCCGAATACCTTCTTTGTTCACTATGTGACCGAGGAATTGAACTTCTTCCAACCAAAATGCACACATTGAAAACTTAGCGTACAGTTTTTCTTTTCTCAACAACTCTAGCACTTTTCTCAAATGTTCTTCGTGCTCTTGATCATTCTTTGAGTAAATAAGTATGTCATCGATGAAAACAATGACAAACTTGTCAAGGTATGGTCCACACACTCGGTTCATGAGGTCCATAAACACAGCTGATGCGTTAGTCAACCCAAACGGCATAACCATAAACTCGTAATGACCGTAACGCGTTCTGAAAGCAGTCTTCTGAATATCATCCTCCTTCACTCGCATTTGATGATACCCGGAACGTAAATCGATCTTCGAATAAACCGACGAGCCTTGTAGTTGATCAAATAAGTCATCGATTCTCGGTAGTGGGTAACGGTTCTTGATGGTAAGTTTGTTCAACTCTCGGTAGTCGATACATAAACCGAATGTACCATCATTCTTTTTGAAAAACAAAACAGGAGCTCCCCAAGGTGATGTACTTGGTCGTATAAAACCACGCTCTAAAAGTTCTTGTAATTGGCTTTGAAGTTCCTTCATTTCACTGGGTGCGAGTCTGTATGGAGCACGAGCTATTGGTGCAGCTCCCGGTACAAGATCTATTTGAAATTCAACGGATCAGTGTGGAGGTAGTCCCGGTAATTCTTTCGGAAATACATCGGGAAATTCTTTTGCGATGGGAACATCATTGATTTCTTTTCTTCAGTTTGTACTTTCTCGACGTGTGTTAGAATAGCATAGCAACCTTTTCTTATTAGCTTTTGCGCCTTCAAATTACTAATAAGATGTAACTTCGCGTTGCTCTTTTCTCCATACACCATTAAGGGTTTTCCTTCTTTTTGTACAATGCGAATTACATTTTTGTAACATACGATCTCTGCCCTCTCCTTTTTCAACCAGTCCATGCTGATTATCACATCAAAACTCCCTAACTCTACTGGTATCAAATCAATCTTAAACGTTTCTCGATTCCGACATATATTATCTGCCTAAATTAATTTGCCGTTTGCTAATTCGAGTAAAAATTTAATATCCAAAGGCGTCAATGGACAACTTAATTTAGCACAAAAATCTCTAGTCATATAGCTTCTATTCGCACCCGAATCAAATAAAACATAAGTAGATTTATTGTCAATTAGAAACGTACCCGTAACAAGCTTCGGGTCTTCCTGCGCTTCTGCCGTATTAATATTGAAAACTCTTTCGCGGCCCTGCCCACTAGTATTTGATGTCGAACGAGGTGTATATAAAATAGTTTATATTTTACTAGAAAATACTATTAAATACGATACAATTTTACACAAGATATTTATTTATTTATAGAATGGATATACTTAAACCTTGCTACAACACTTATAGGCAGTGTACCTAATCGTACAGTAGTGTAGTTTTTAGTAAGTCCGGTTCGTTCCACAGGGAGATCTTTAAGCAAAGCTCAACGCTATATTAATTTAAAAATACAAATATATATATAAGTAATATTATTATTATAAAGGGGGGTTTTTACCGTTTAATGACCGGTTTGTCGATTTTAAAACTTTAGTCGCAGTTAAAACCTAATGTAAAATACAAGACTTAAATTAAAGCGTAAAGTAAATAACGATAATGAAATTGCGAATAATAAAAATGCGATAAAATTAAATTGCGATAATTAAAAAGTACGATAATTAAAAGTGCGATAAAATAAAATAACAATAAATAAAAGTGCGATAATTAGAAGTGCAATTAAATATAAAATAAAGGAAATAAAATATGAAATAAAAGAATTATGCTTATTTAAACTTCCGTAATCATGATGTTTGACGTGTTGATTTTAGTTTTATGCCCATGGGTTAATTGTCCTTTGTCCTGGATTATTCAATATGTCCGTCTGGTTTTTGTCCATAACAGTCCATCAGTCATAAATATAAATTGCAAGTGTCCTTGTCAAATTATTATTATACCCGAAGATAAATATTCCAACTAATTGGGGATTCGAATTGTAACAAGGTTTTAATACTTTGTTTAATGAATACACCAGGTTATCGACTGCGTGTAAACCAAGGTTTTACTACTTTGTTAACAATTACACCAATTACCCTTGAATGTAATTTCACCCCTGTTTTAATTATTCTAGTGGCTATTAATCCATTCCCGTGTCCGGTTAAATGAACGATTATTCGTACATATAAATACCCCGCCCATCGTGTCCGATCGAGTGTATATGGTAATTTATAGGGACGCCCAATTGTAAATCTTTATATTTAGTTAAACAAATATAAAGCCCATTAATAGCCCATAGTCTAGTTTCCACAAGTGTCGTTCTTTTATCCAAACCCCAATTATGGTACAAAGCCCAATTACCCAATTTTAGTAATTAGCCCAACATCATGATTACTTCGTTTTAAATAAGCATAATAATAACTTAGCTACGAGACATTAATATAAAAAGGTTGAACATAACTTACAATGATTAAAAATAGCGTAGCGTTACACGGACAGAATTTCGACTTACACCCTTACAACATTCGCTAACATACCCTTATTATTAGAATTATAATTAAAATTAAAATATAAATTATAAATATAAATATATATTACTCGTATATATTGAGAGAGAGATGAAAAATATATGATTATTTTGATCAGAATTCGGGTTGATTTATAGCCAGGAATGATTTTTGGGGCTCCGCGACTCGCGGCAAAAAGCCCTTCAAACTCCGCGAGTCGCGGAGAGGTATTTTCATTTCACACCCTTGGAGTTTCTGGCTGCCGACGGTTTTAATAATATATATATATAATATATATATAATTAATATAATTAATTATATATTATATTATATTTATATACATAGTTAACTTGTAATTTTTAGTCCGTTGCGTCGAGCGTTAAGAGTTGACTCTGGTCCCGGTTCCGGTTTTTCGAACGTCCTTGCGTACAATTTAATATCTTGTACTTTGCGTTTTGAATCTTGTACTCTTGTGATTTCGAGACGTTTCTTATCAATAATTGGAACCTTTTTGATTGTCTTTTGTTCTTTTGAGCTTTTTGGTCGTTTGCGTCTTCAAATCGTCGAATCTGTCTTTTGTCTTCACCTTTTATTATTTAAACGAATATCACTTGTAAATAGAACAATTGCAACTAAAAGCTTGTCTTTCTTGAGGAATAATGCTATGAAATATATGTTCGTTTTTAGCATTATCAAATATTCCCACACTTGAGCGTTGCTTGTCCTCAAGCAATATTGTCTTGAAATACTAGAATCACTTCTTTATTCTTCACACTTTGTACATCAGTGATTTCTATACGGCGGTATAAACAATGGTAGTAACGATATGGTTTACAGTCCCACATGACTATAAAAATTTAGATCCATTAAGGAAATTGGATCTTTATGAAAACATTTGATCTTTCGAAATCTAGTTTTTACCCTAGATAAGTTTTCCGGAATAACCCTTTACCGGTGTTTGCAAAATATTTTTGTGGGTTTGGTGGGTTTCAGATTTGAAAATTTTAGCTCAAAACTTGCGGTTTTGTGTCACCCACTTGCTAACCTTGTATTTGGAAAGCAACACGTCCAGTTTACTTGTTCCGTATATTACCTTTCGGCAAACTACCGTCCGGTTGTAAAGGAAAGCGTTGAACAAGCAACTGTTAAGGCAATGTCCCGTGACATGCTTTTGATTGTGGTCTATAACGTGTCGGACGCAATTACTATCCTTGGTAGGAGCAATAGTAAAGCTCACCCTTATAATTTGTCGGTCTGGCACAAGGTCCTGTCTTTGACCATGCTATGCAACCACCGTTCTTACGGTTGACACCCGATTTGATTCAGGTGACCTAATGAATTCCAAGTGAATTCCTAGGATTTTACGTTCAATGGTAATGAACGCATTGAAAATAGGGTTTTTAGAAAACAAATCGGTTTATAATTTTGATCAAAATATTTTCTCGTTCAAGCTCGAGTTTAGATATCATTGAATTCCATGAGTTTGAATTCTCAATCTTTAAGGTCAATCTCTAGGATTGAGTAATATCAGTCTTAAAAGCTGATTTTTAATCTTTAAGGAGATTATCCTTTCTGGGGATCTGATTCATTAGTCTTATCCAGCTAATTTGCACGGTGCCTCCCCATTGTACGAGATAAATCCTTCTCATGGTTAGGATAAATCTGACCACTTGGCGACCCTGTTTAATGCTGAGGTCCGTGGATTTCCTGCTGATTTTAGTGATGACTTTTCTAGATTTTTCGTCAACCTACAGCTGGTCTGAACGACAACTTCATGACCTAAATCAAGAAGCGCGTGTCTTTTTCGGAAGACTTTACTTCCTTTTAGTGATGGAATTGATTCATCGTGTAGATCCATCTCTTCTTTTCTTTTATCGGGTAAAACAGTTTAGTTTAGTCCAAAGCAAAAGTATTTTCAGTTATTTGTTACAGATATATGTGACATATGTTTAAAATAACTTGGTAAATTTTCCCACACTTGGCTTTTATTTTCCTTTTTATCGTCCTCTATTCCATTTTAAATGAATTTTAACATTTTAGTTTGTTTCTCAATTTATGTCCTTTCCGAGGTAACAATAATTTCGGTGTTAAAACCTAGTTTTATCGTTCATAAATATGTATAAACATGATTTTGAATTCATTTAATTGAAAATTTTGAAAAATTTTACTAGAATTGGGTAGTCAGTATATAAGACCAGGGCTGTTCTTTATTATCAGAGAGCACTAGATTCTAATACAACTACCGCTTTACTAGTATTTTTAATGGTAACCAAGTGTATAAAGTAAAAATTTTTAAAATCCGAAAGAATTTAACCCCTTCCCACACTTAAGATCTTGCAATGCCCTCATTTGCAAGAAATCAGTAACAATTTAAATTATTGAGGGTGATTTGTGTGAAAATGATTAAATTTTTACCAAAGTTTCCAAATATATTGGCGTTTGTTTGCTGAATGATAAATGGTGCACGTCATTTGTTCATTCCGTCTTGTTGTTATTTCACATATATTTTGCATCATTGTCGTCAAAATTACTTGCTTTTGCTGAACTTAATGCCAGTCTTTGAAAATGCGTTGTTTTACCCTGTTGTATACATAAGATAAACTGCAAACATATATACATATTTTTGAAGTTTGGTTTATTACCCCACATTCAAAAATTATTAAAATCTAAGAATAAAAGTTAGAAATTATAAAAATGATTACAATATTAACAAAAATATTAAATGTATAAATAATTACAAATTACAAAATAATAATAATAAAAAAAAATATAAGTAAACTAAGGATGATATTGGTACCAATAGGGGTTCCACGCATAACCATAAGTGCTATAGAATGCTTCGGCAGGGTCATACGTAGGATATGGTGGCTGCATCTCTATCGACCAAGGAGGGAAGACGGGTTTCGGTGTAGGAATATAGTTTCTACCTATGTGTTGGCAATGCGCTATGATCTGGTTCTGATGAACTTGCCAATCTTCAAATGCTCTCTGTCTAGCATTTTCGTATTCCTGAGAAGCTATAAACCTATGTATTTCTTGCCCCCCTCCTACATTACCTTGTTCCTGGTTTCTCTCTACCTGTGGATGTCTACCATTGTATCGTACTGCGGCGTTATTTCGCCGCTTCAAAACTTTAGCACCATGGTATACATTTAAACCTATAGTGTCGCGGGGTTCCGGCTCTTCTGCTAATAATCCCCCCCGACTTATATCCACACCGAGATATTCACCAATCAAAGTAATAAAAATACCACCTCCTATTATGCTATGTGGACGCATCCCTCGAACCATAGCTGATAAATAATAACCCACACAATATGGTATACTTACAGCGCTGTGTGGGTCTCGAATACACATATGGTAAAACAAATCTTGTTCATTTACCTTTTCTTTGTTTTTACCCCTTTGTGTAATCGAATTAGCTAAAAACCTATGTATTACTCTTAATTCGGCTCTATCTATATCCAAATAAGAGTAGTTTCCTCCTTTAAAACGGTGATGGCTTGTCATTTGACTCCACACACCGTGTGTATCAAAATTCTCATCTATTTTCCTACCGTTTAGTATCAATCCTCTACAATCGGCAGACGCTAATTCCTCAGGCGTATATATACGTAAAGCCTGAGCCATGTCCAGTAATGACATGTGGCGCATCGAACCGCCTAACAAAAATCTAATAAAAGAACGATCGGTTAAACTAGCTACCCGATCATTCAACTCTATACTACATAACAACTCTTCACACCATACTTTATATACAGGTCTGCGTATGGTGAATAAACATATCCAGTCATTAAAAGAAGAATTACCATACCTCTGTACCAGTAATTCCCTAATTGGCCCGGCCAATTCTACAGCTTCCAAGGGTCCCCATTCTATGACCCTCGGTACCTCAACAACCTTGGAATGAAGAGTATGCAATCCCCGTTGATATTTTGGATAATCTATCCAAAGTCTGTCAAATCGCAGGTTCGGGTGCAACTGTTCCAAGTGCATATCTGAAAAGGTCATGACTGGATGAGGTACATCCTGCTTGTAGTAGTTATCTACCTCCTGTTGTTCCAAGTTCTCAGCAGGAGCATGGCGGGCTTGGGATGAAGATTCACCCCTTTCATTCTGCAAAACACATCAAACACAAATTTTGTGCATCCAAATATGCATTAGTGTCAGCAAATTCATCAATCAAAATAATTACAATGACATTATCAATTTATATCAAACTTAAGCTTATTTTCACATTTTTATCAAATCTACACTTTTTCAAATAAGCATATACGAAAATTTTCGCCAAGTTCATAAGCATTCAACTCAAATAACATGTCAAAATAATCATTACTAGCAAATAAACAAGTCTCAAATGGCATTATCTTTCAAAAATCAAGTTCATGAATTTTGGACTTGAAAAAGTCCACTTTAATTCTCAAAATCATGTTTAGGCTCAAAGTTTGGATCATTTAACTACCTAGACATGTTACACTACTCAATTTAGCAATAATTCATGACAAAAATCGGCCATAACCTGTTTATATCAAAAAGCCCCAAATTTGCTCAAGAACACAAACCCTAGATTCTAAAGATTTTGAAGTTTTTGGCTTCAAATCATGTTAACAAGCATCAATCTAGGTTATACATGCATAATATACTAACAATTTAACACTAATTACACTAAAAATTAACAAAATTCAAATTATGAAAATATGCTCAAGAACACACTAAAATTCGGATTTAAAGGTGATTTGGGGTGTAATTGTACCTGTTTTCTTGAGTAGTTCCTAGATATCATCCTTCTCAACATGATTTTAGCAAAAAATTTGGTGATTAACGGTTAAAAATTGAGATTTTTGGGGGTGAAATTCGTGGGTTTTCGGGGGTTTTTTCGCTGTTAAAATTGCAGTGTTTTTGTGTGTGGTGTGTACAGATCGTGCAGCTGGTTATATTTTTTTTCTGTAATTTGGTCCCTCCGCGAGTCGCGGAGGTTTTTACTGAAAACTCCGCGAGTCGCGGAGTTACTTTTTTTTTTTTTTTTTTTTTTTTTTTTTTTTTTATAATCTTTAACTTATAAAACAATTAAGAAATTAATTTTAAAATTTTGTTTCCCTTGTTATTTAGGACGAGGTCGTTTCGGATCGATGTCCTAGTCCGTCCCTCGACAAAATTTTAAAATTTGTCTTTTTGTAGCGATTGTTTTAAAAGCTAAGATTTTTGGGTTTTTTAATGTTTTTGGCATACTTTAAATCAATAAGATTAAAAATAATGATAATAAAAGTTCTCGTCCCTCCCTCGGGTAAAGCAATTTCGGTTCAAAGACCTAGTCTTCAACTTACGACGAATTTTAAAAATCATATTTTTAACTTAATGAGATAAAGTAAATTTTTGTTTTTAAATTCACACAACTTAAATATAAAATTCAAAATTAATATTAAAAATTCAAAATTCACACCAAACTTAAAATTTGAAATGCATAAAATTAAAATTTCATATTTTAAAACTTAAAAATTCACACCAAACTTAATTTAAAAATTCATAAATTCATACCAAACTTATATTAATTTTTCAAATATTTACAATTTTAAAAATATTGTTTTTACAAAGTTTACAATATTAATTTAAGATTTAAATATTAATTTTAAAAACATGGTAAAAATAAAATTGAAAATCTTTTTGTCTTTTTATCCCACTTTAATTAATCAAATATTATCAAAAATATGCGCCCCTCTTTTCGGTAAAGTAATTTCGGTTCCAAGACCTAATTTAACTCATGACGAATTTTTGAAATATTTTTGGTTGATTGTTTAAAGATATTTATACCTTAAGAATAAACGTTAAATTTCGCAGTGATGTAATAAATTTTTGAACGATATCAATAATTTCGGTCGCCAAACCTAATTTTATTTAATACCAATTTAATACTTTTTAGCGAACAAATTAGCGTTTATTATCAAAAGGTTAAAAATAAAAATAAAAATAAAAACTGTACAGACATACCTGTGAAATAGATTTCTTAGTTATATGATCTATTATATTCATAAGATAGTCGGTTTAATTGGTCTTCCATGGCTGCATAGGCGTAACCTCGAGCATTCATTGTCTTTTCTTCTAAACATATGAACGGTCCGTCTCTGCATAAAGTAACAAATTCGGTATTTGAATAGGTTTGATTATTTGAACATTTACCTCCATGTGACCATTTTCCGCATTTGTGACATTTTTCTAGGTGTCGTGCTCTTCTTTTTGCTGCGGATTTTGATTTTCCTTTACCAAATTGTAACTTATTATCTTCGCATCTGGATCCTTTTCTAACTCCGTCCATTCTTTCTCTGATTACTGATACTAATTCACTGGGTAGTATGTCATTATTTCTTTTAGTGATCAAAGCGTGTAGCATTAGACCATGGTTTAGTTCACAGGCAGTCTTCATTTTGTAAAAACCTAAAAAAATAAAAATTCAGAATGGGGGGAGAAGACTAGTTCTTTAGGGTCTGCTAGGGAAAGACCATACGTGTTCCATTTTCGAGAACTATACGAAAACAGACAATCTAACTCTGACAGAAATATATATTATCCTTTAAAGACTTGATTCTCCCCACACTTAGTTAGCTGTGGCATCGAAATTGTGATTAACTTCGTTGTTGACCTCCATCGGACCATGTATGTAATGTTTAACTCTGTGACCATTAACTTTAAATTCAATCCCATTTGAATTTATCAATTCTATCGTTCCGTATGGGAAAACTCTTTTGACTATGAATGGTCCAGACCATCTTGATTTCAATTTTCCAGGAAATAGCTTGAATCGTGAATTGAAAAGAAGAACTCTGTCTCCTTCTTTAAATTCTTTTGAACTTCTGATTCTTTTATCATGCCATTTCTTCGTTCTTTCTTTGTAGATTAACGAATTTTCGTATGCTTCATGTCTTAATTCTTCTAATTCGTTTAGTTGACTTAATCGTAGACGTCCGGCTTCATGTAAATCAAGATTACATGTCTTCAAAGCCCAAAATGCTTTGTGTTCAATTTCTACTGGAAGATGACATGCTTTTCCATACACAAGTCTAAAAGGTGTGGTTCCAATTGGAGTTTTGTAGGCTGTTCTAAAAGCCCAGAGTGCATCCTCCAATTTAATGGACCATTCCTTTGAATTTGATCCTACGGTTTTCTCAAGAATACGTTTTAAAGCTCGGTTTGTATTTTCAACTTGTCCACTTGTTTGTGGATGATATGCGGTGGAGATTTTATGAGTTACTCCATATCTTTTAAGAACTTTCTCAAGTTGATTATTACAGAAATGAGTACCCCGATCACTTATTAAAGCTTTCGGTGTTCCAAACCTTGCAAAAAGACGTTTTAAAAAGTTGACTACAACTCGTGCATCGTTAGTTGGGAGAGCTTGTGCTTCCGCCCATTTAGATACATAATCAATGGCTACGAGTATATATAAATTATTATGAGATTTTGGAAATGGACCCATAAAGTCAATACCCCAAATGTCAAATACTTCACATACTTGGATGACATTTTGTGGCATTTCATCACGTTGACTTATTTTTCCGGCCCTTTGACATGCATCACAGGATTTGCAAAGAAGGTGTGCGTCTTTGTAAATTGTAGGCCAATAGAATCCAGCTTCATAAACTTTTCTTGCTGTTAGTTGAGGCCCATAATGCCCTCCTGTTGGTCCTGTGTGACAATGGTTTAAAATTTTACTAGCTTCATCTCCAAATATACATCGGCGTATTATTCCATCGGGACAACTTTTAAACAGATGTGGATCTTCCCAGAAATAGTGTTTTATATCACTGAAGAATTTCTTTCGTCTTTGGTACGATAATCCTTTTTCAAGGAATCCACAAACTAAGTAGTTTGCATAGTCTGCAAACCATGGGATTTCTTTATAATCTATCTTCAATAGATATTCATCAGGAAAGTTGTCTTGTATGGCTGATTCATTCAAAACTTCTAATTCGGGATTTTCAAGACGAGAAAGATGATCAGCTGCGAGATTTTCTGCTCCTTTTTTATCTCGGATTTCAATATCAAACTCTTGTAAGAGTAAGATCCAACGGATTAATCTTGGTTTAGCATCTTGTTTTGAAAATAGGTATCTAAGAGCAGAATGGTCGGTATAGACCACCGTTTTTGCTAGAACGAGATATGATCGAAATTTGTCAAAAGCAAAGACAATAGCAAGGAGTTCTTTTTCAGTAGTTGTATAGTTCGTTTGTGCTCCTTGTAATGTCTTACTAGCATAATATATAGGTTGAAATCGTTTTTCAATCCTTTGTCCTAAAACGACTCCCATTGCAAAATCACTTGCATCGCACATTAGTTCAAATGGTAGATTCCAATTTGGTGTTATCATGATCGGCGCATTAGTGAGTTTTTCTTTAAGAATATTAAAAGATTTGATACATTCATCTGAAAAGATGAATGGCGCATCCTTTTCTAGGAGTTTATTCATAGGAGTGGCAATTTTAGAAAAATCTTTTATGAAACGTCGGTAAAAACCGGCATGCCCTAGAAAACTCCTAACTCCTCTAACATTTGTGGGATGTGGCAGTTTAGCAATTACATCTACTTTAGCTCTATCCACTTCAATTCCTTCTTTTGAAATTTTATGTCCAAGAACGATGCCTTCTTTAACCATAAAATGGCATTTCTCCCAATTAAGCACTAGATTTGATTTTTCGCATCTAATTAGCATTCGTTCCAGATTAACTAGACATGATTTAAATGTATCACCGAAGACTGAAAAGTCATCCATGAATACTTCCATGCATTCTTCTATCATGTCATGAAAAATCGCCATCATGCACCTTTGAAAGGTTGCAGGGGCGTTACAAAGTCCAAATGGCATGCGTTTGTAAGCAAAAGTACCATAAGGGCACGTGAATGTGGTTTTCTCTTGATCTTCGGGTGCTATTGGAATTTGAAAATATCCGGAAAATCCATCTAGAAAACAATAGTAACTATTTCCGGCTAATCTTTCCAACATTTGATCTATGAAAGGTAAGGGAAAGTGATCTTTTCTGGTGGCGTCATTTAATTTTCTATAATCAATACATACACGCCATCCTGTTACAGTCCTAGTAGGAATAAGCTCATTTTTCTCATTTGTGATGACAGTCATGCCACCCTTCTTAGGCACGCATTGAACTGGGCTTACCCATGGACTATCAGAAATTGGATATATCAAACCTGCATCTAGCAGTTTAATAATCTCTTTCTTAACTACATCTTGCATATTAGGATTTAGTCTTCGTTGGCGTTGCACATACGTTTTATGACCTTCTTCCATAAGGATTTTATGTGTGCAATACGAAGGACTTATTCCTTTAATATCATGAATCTTCCATGCAATGGCTGGTTTATGAGCTTTCAACACAGAAATGAGTTGTGATTTCTCATTTTCAGTAAGAGAAGACGATATTATTACAGGTAATTCAGATTCACCATGTAAATAAGCGTATTCCAAATGGTTTGGAAGTGGCTTTAACTCTAATTTCGGAGGTTCTTCTATCGATGATTTATATCGATATCTGTCTTCTTCTTTTAGCATTTGAATTTCTTCTGTTGTTGGTTCATATCCATTAGCTATAAGTGTAGCTAACATTTCAGCTTCATCAATTGGTTCATTACTTTCTCCTAAAGAACATTCTCCTGTTCCTTGTAATTCTGGAAATTCTTCTAATAATTCTGCATGTGCATCTATAGTTTGAATATAATAACATGTATCATCTGCAGATTGTGGTTGTTGCATTGCTCTATCAACTGAAAAGGTAACACTCTCATCCTCTATACTTAGGGTCAGTTTCTTACCGAACACGTCTATCATTGCTTTAGCCGTGTTTAAGAATGGTCTTCCTAATATGAGAGGAACTTGAGAATCTTCTTCCATGTCCAAAACAACAAAGTCTACTGGAAATACTAAAGTACCAACTTTAACTAGCATGTTCTCCATTATCCCTCTAGGATATTTTATTGATCTATCGGCTAGTTGTATGCTTATTCTGGTTGGTTTCAATTCTCCAAGGTCTAGTTTAGCGTATAGTGAATACGGCATTAGATTTATACTAGCACCTAAGTCTGCCAATGCTTCTATTGAACTAAGACTACCCAGAAAACATGGAATTGTGAAACTTCCTGGATCAGATAGTTTTTCTGGTATCTTATTCAACAGCACTGCTGAACAATTTGCATTCATAGTAACAGCCGAGAGTTCTTCCATTTTCTTTCTATTCGTGATTAGATCTTTCAAGAATTTAGCATACCTTGGCATTCCTGAAATTACATCAATGAAAGGAAGATTTACATTTATCTGTTTAAACATATCCAAGAATTTGGATTGCTCGGCTTCAAGTTTTTCCTTCTTCATTTTACTCGGGTAAGGAAGTGGTGGTTGGTATGGTTTAACATAAGGTTTATCCTTAACTGTGTTATCTTCATTAACCTTTTCAACTACCGGTTCTTTTTCCTTATCTTGATCAGGTTTTGGTTCTTGTGGAGTAGGAATAGTTTCATCAGAAGTTACAGGTATTTCAGGTGATTTAAGTGTTGTACCACTTCTTGTGGTAATAGCTTTAGCTGTTTCATTCCGGGGGTTAGCATTTGTATCACTAGGTAAACTTCCCGGTTTTCTTTCACCTATTAACCTTGCTAGGTTACTTACTTCTTGTTCCAGATTTTGAATAGAAGCTTGTTGATTTCTAAATGCTTGAGCATTTTGTTCATTTGTTTGTTTTTGAGATGTGAAAAACTGCGTTTGAGTTTCAACTAGCTTCGTCATCATATCTTCTAAATTCGGCTTTTTATCATCGGTTTGTTGTGGTGGTTTGTTTTGAAAATTCGGTCTTTGCTGATTGTAAGTATTATTGGATAATTGTGGATTGCTAGGACCTTGTTGGTTGTTGTATGGAATATTTCGGTTATAATTCTGGTTTTGATTGTAAATCGGTCTTGGCGGTTGATAATTATTCTGATAATTATTTCCAGGCCTTTGGTTTATGTATGAAATATTCTCTCTTTGTTCCATTGTTAATTCAATACTGAGACAATCTTTTGTCAAATGTGGTCCTCCACACTGCTCACAACTAATTCGTATAGCATGAATATCTTTAGTCATCTTTTCCATTCGTCTCTCGAAAGCATCTATCTTTGCGGAAATGGAATCTAAGTCATGGCTAGAATCGGCTCTAGCTGCTTTAGATGATCTAATGATGTCTTTTTCTTGGTGCCACTCATGTGAGTGGGAAGCAGTATTATCAATAATTTTGTAAGCATCAGTTTCGGTTTTCTTCATAATAGAACCACCAGCTGCTATATCTATGTCTTTTCTTGTAGTGATGTCGCATCCTCGGTAGAATATTTGTACTATTTGACAAGTGTCTAAACCATGTTGCGGACATCCTCTTAGTAACTTTCCATATCTTGTCCATGCCTCATATAGAGTTTCATTTGGTTTCTGTGTGAACGTAACAATTTCTGCTTGAAGTCTTACGGCTTTAGATGCAGGAAAGAATTGTTTAAGAAATTTGTCAATTAAAACATCCCATGTATCAATCGCCCCTTCAGGTAATGATTCCAACCAATCTTTGGCTTCTCCCTTTAAAGTCCAGGGAAATAACATGAGATATATCTGTTCATCCTCCACTTCTCGTATTTTAAATAGTGTGCAGATCCTATTAAAGGTACGTAGATGTTCATTTGGATCTTCCTTCGGTGCACCACTAAATTGGCATTGATTAGTCACCATGTGTAGAATTTGTCCTTTGATTTCATAATCTGGCGCATTAATGTCTGGATGAGTAATTGCGTGACCTTGGCCAGTGCGTTTAGCTCTCATTCGGTCTTCCATACTTAAAGGTTCCAGATTCTCCATAATTGAATTTGTTGAATCGGTATCACTAGATGGTTCTGATTTAATAGTTCGTTCCTCAACAATCTCTGTTTGAATGATTGGTGGTTCCGGAGGAAAGTTTAATGGTTCAGGATCTATGAACCGTTCCTGAATATTTTCTGGATTCTCAATTGTGAGGTTGGGTTCAAAAAAATGGATTATCGGTAATTTGAACTGAAGTACTTGGTCGACTGGATGACGATTCTAAAGAAAAATCAACGGCGGTTATATTTGTTAAACGATGTCTTGATCGAGTTACAGGTGGTGAACGTACAAAAGGTGATGAACGTCTTGCTCGGTGCATTCACAGAATATCCTATTAGTTTTTAAAAGGAAAGAAAAATTATAATAAGTTATCCAATCAATAGACTTTTCTGATTTTGCCCACGTTTCGAATAGCCAAAAGATGCAGCAGAGGGGCAGGATTCGTTTGGTCTCAATATAATTGAGGACTGTTTGGCTCCAATAACCCGGTCCACGTACAAATCCAACTATTACTACGAACCAGAAAATTTTGATGTCTATTAATTTAACCACTCAAAATAAATTTTCGTAATTTTAAGAAATTTAGATAAGAAGTAGAAAAAATTCTAAGTCCTAAAAACTAGAATGGCGAGAAATAAGAGAGAAAAAGAGTTCGTCGAAAAAGGTCGAAAAAGAAAAATTGTTGAAAAATAAAAGGTGACGGAAAAATAAAAGAAACTTATAAAAACTTAAAAATACTTAACTAATTTAACCTTATTACTACAACTAACTTAAAATTATAATCGCAAATTGAAATTACTAATTGGAATGATAATTGATACATAGTAAAAGGTCTAAAAATATTAAAGCTTACAAGAAAAACTAAATCCCAAATGGAAATAACTTAAAAAGAAACTAAAACTTAAAAAGGCGTCGCAAAATTCTAAAGCACCTAAATCTTAGTATAAAGAAAAAGCACTTAAGGAATTCTACGGCAAAGCCTAAAAATCTAGGAGTAAAAATAACTATAGCAAAAACTAATTTTAAAATTAATTATGAGCTAAAAATACAAAAGTTACGCTACAACGATTAAAAAGGTACAAAATATAAAAATATACAAAAAGTTGTAAAAAGTACAATTTTTTATAAAAATATTATTTTTATATTATTTATTTAATAAAACTACTAATTTTACAATTTAATTAAACTTATTTAAACTAAATACATAAATTAAATAAAAATAAAACTTAAAACTAATAATAATAATAATAATAATAATGTTTAAATAATAATAATAAATAATAACCCGTGATTAATGCGGTTTTAGGGTTTTTGTCCGTGTGTCAGAAGCCCTCCGCGAGTTGCGGTGAATAAAGAGGAAAACCCCGCGAGTCGCGGGGTTCAGAAAAACAGTTGACAGGTTTTACTTTTTACGCGTTTTTCTTTATTTTTTTTTTTTTTTTTTTTTGTTTTTAGTTTAAATAAACGATTTTTAATAAAATTTATATTTTTATAAATTAAAATAAAGATAAAGAAACTTATAAAACTTAAATATTTAACAAAATCCTAAAAATACTTATATTTTTGTTTTTCTTTTTATATTTTTCGAATTTTTAAAACGTAATTTTACAAAAACGACTTAATAAAAGTAGATGAAAATCTTTTTTTTTTTTTTTTATATTAGCGTTGTGCTTCCGGCTTTTAAGATAATTCCCCGGCAGCGGCGCCAAAAATAACTTGATGTCAAAGCTGAGGGGTATAAAATACTATTAATTTTTAGCAGGAAATACTATTAAATACGATACAATTTTACACAAGATATTTATTTATTTATAGAATGGATATACTTAAACCTTGCTACAACACTTATAGGCAGTGTACCTAATCGTACAGTAGTGTAGTTTTTAGTAAGTCCGGTTCGTTCCACAGGGAGATCTTTAAGCAAAGCTCAACGCTATATTAATTTAAAAATACAAATATATATATAAGTAATATTATTATTATAAAGGGGGGTTTTTACCGTTTAATGACCGGTTTGTCGATTTTAAAACTTTAGTCGCAGTTAAAACCTAATGTAAAATACAAGACTTAAATTAAAGCGTAAAGTAAATAACGATAATGAAATTGCGAATAATAAAAATGCGATAAAATTAAATTGCGATAATTAAAAAGTACGATAATTAAAAGTGCGATAAAATAAAATAACAATAAATAAAAGTGCGATAATTAGAAGTGCAATTAAATATAAAATAAAGGAAATAAAATATGAAATAAAAGAATTATGCTTATTTAAACTTCCGTAATCATGATGTTTGACGTGTTGATTTTAGTTTTATGCCCATGGGTTAATTGTCCTTTGTCCTGGATTATTCAATATGTCCGTCTGGTTTTTGTCCATAACAGTCCATCAGTCATAAATATAAATTGCAAGTGTCCTTGTCAAATTATTATTATACCCGAAGATAAATATTCCAACTAATTGGGGATTCGAATTGTAACAAGGTTTTAATACTTTGTTTAATGAATACACCAGGTTATCGACTGCGTGTAAACCAAGGTTTTACTACTTTGTTAACAATTACACCAATTACCCTTGAATGTAATTTCACCCCTGTTTTAATTATTCTAGTGGCTATTAATCCATTCCCGTGTCCGGTTAAATGAACGATTATTCGTACATATAAATACCCCGCCCATCGTGTCCGATCGAGTGTATATGGTAATTTATAGGGACGCCCAATTGTAAATCTTTATATTTAGTTAAACAAATATAAAGCCCATTAATAGCCCATAGTCTAGTTTCCACAAGTGTCGTTCTTTTATCCAAACCCCAATTATGGTACAAAGCCCAATTACCCAATTTTAGTAATTAGCCCAACATCATGATTACTTCGTTTTAAATAAGCATAATAATAACTTAGCTACGAGACATTAATATAAAAAGGTTGAACATAACTTACAATGATTAAAAATAGCGTAGCGTTACACGGACAGAATTTCGACTTACACCCTTACAACATTCGCTAACATACCCTTATTATTAGAATTATAATTAAAATTAAAATATAAATTATAAATATAAATATATATTACTCGTATATATTGAGAGAGAGATGAAAAATATATGATTATTTTGATCAGAATTCGGGTTGATTTATAGCCAGGAATGATTTTTGGGGCTCCGCGACTCGCGGCAAAAAGCCCTTCAAACTCCGCGAGTCGCGGAGAGGTATTTTCATTTCACACCCTTGGAGTTTCTGGCTGCCGACGGTTTTAATAATATATATATATAATATATATATAATTAATATAATTAATTATATATTATATTATATTTATATACATAGTTAACTTGTAATTTTTAGTCCGTTGCGTCGAGCGTTAAGAGTTGACTCTGGTCCCGGTTCCGGTTTTTCGAACGTCCTTGCGTACAATTTAATATCTTGTACTTTGCGTTTTGAATCTTGTACTCTTGTGATTTCGAGACGTTTCTTATCAATAATTGGAACCTTTTTGATTGTCTTTTGTTCTTTTGAGCTTTTTGGTCGTTTGCGTCTTCAAATCGTCGAATCTGTCTTTTGTCTTCACCTTTTATTATTTAAACGAATATCACTTGTAAATAGAACAATTGCAACTAAAAGCTTGTCTTTCTTGAGGAATAATGCTATGAAATATATGTTCGTTTTTAGCATTATCAGTATTCCCCTGATTCAGGCAATTTCTACTAATGTGGCCTGGTTTTCCACATGCAAAGCAAACTATGGCGGCATTATCTGTTCCGACATTATTTGTTCTTTTAATTCTGTTAAACTTTGGTCCGTAGGCCTCACACTTTACCGCACTATGACCATTTCTTCTACACCTGGTGCAAAATATCGTGCAGAACCCCTGGTGATTCTCTTCACACCTTTGGCATGGCTGTTTTTGGTTTTTGTTGCCATTGTTGTTATTGAGATTGTTGTTGGGATTGTTGTGGTTGTTATTGTTATTGGGACGTTTGTTGTAGTTGTTGTTGGGATTGCGATTGTTGTTGTTGCGATTGATGTTGCGGTTGTTGGGATAGTTGTTACGATTGTGGTTGTGATTGTTGTTGTTGTTGTATTGGTGACTCTTGTCACTGTTTTCCTCCCACTTTCTCTTGACTTGTTCCATGTTGGCTTCTTCGGCCGCCTGCTCTTTAATTCTTCCCTCAATCTGATTTATGAGTTTATGAGCCATTCGACTTGCCTTTTGTATGGAAGCGGGCTCGTGTGAACTCACATTTTCTTGAATCCTTTCTGGTAATCCTTTTACAAACGCGTCAATCTTCTCTTCTTCATCTTCGAACGTTCCCGGACACAATAGGCACAACTCTGTGAATTGTCGTTCATACGTGGTAATGTCAAAACCTTGCGTTCGTAATCCTCTAAGCTCTACCTTGAGCTTATTGACCTCGTTTCTGGGACGGTACTGCTCGTTCATCAAGTGCTTGAATGCTGACCATGGTAGTGCGTAAGCAGCATCTTGTCCCACTTGTTCTAGATAGGTATTCCACCATGTTAACGCAGTACCTGTGAAGGTATGCGTGGCGTACTTCACCCTATCTTCTTCAGTACATTTACTTATGGCAAACACCGATTTGACTTTCTCGGTCCACCGTTTCAATCCGATTGGTCCTTCGGTTCCATCAAATTCCAAAGGTTTGCAGGCAGTAAATTCTTTGTAGGAGCATCCTACACGATTTCTTGTAGAATTTGTTCCACTGCTAGATCCAGAGTTATTGTTATTTTGCATCGCAGCCTGTACTGCGGCTATATTTGCTGCAAGGAAAACACGGAAGTCTTCCTCGCTCATGTTCAAGTTCTGACGAGTAGTCGGTGCCATTTCCTTTAAAAATAGCCAAAAGAATTAAGTTAATCATATAGAATATTAAGAGTAGTCAATAGTATTTCGTAGCATAATATGAACTCATTTATAAAAGCTTTTTCTTCATATTAGCATTTTATAAGTTTTAATACGGGTAGTACCTACCCGTTAAGTTCATACTTAGTAGCTAATATACAATTCAACTACTACAATTCTATATAAAAAAATTGATAATAATATTTCGCGTTCAAACTTTTATATAATATTTTACAAACTTACAATACAGTTATTTTACATATAACATGAAATATAGCACACAATAACTTTGATACAAGGCAGTTGTGAAGTCAATTCTAGTTAAGCGCAAGTCGTTCAGCAAAGGTAATAAAGACACGTAATTCGTAGGTCCAGAAACAAGTCATGCATTCTGGTTTAACTAAGACTATTTCCCATCCTTGGTTTTGTGAAAAATAACCGTTATGACCGTTGGCTAGGCAGCATGTTGTAATGTCGTCAAAGGGACGAGGTTTTCGTAATGTCCAACAGCCCCATAACAATCTAAAAACCTTGTTTCTCACCCCAACTACTGAGTCCGTCACTTGTGGGAATATTTTATTTAACAATTGTAATCCGATGTTCTTTTTCTCACTTTGGTGAGAGGCGAACATCACAAACCCGTAAGCATAACATGCTTCTTTATGTTGCATCTTAGAAGCTCTTTCTAACTCATGAAATCCTATGTTGAGATATGTTGAGGCAAAATAGGTTCTTAACTCGTAGCGTAAAATTGCATTTGGGTTCCCCGCATTTAACGCTTTAAAGAAAACACGGCGTAACTTACGGTCTCCCCAATGTGATATACCCCACCTATCAAAGGAAAGCCTTTTATAAACTAAGGCATTTCTGGAAAGTCTTTCAAATGTTTGACAAGTTAATTTCGCCATAACTAATTGTGCTGATGAATTCTGACCGACTCTAGACAAGATTTCATCAATCATATCCTCTGGTAGGTCTTCTAAAATGTTCGGTTGTCTACCCTTAACGTCCATTTTGTGTTTTTATACTGTAAAATAGACAAGGATTAGATTCGTAAAAGATAATTAGCAAACAATACAAGCAATTTTTACATAGAACATAAAAGTGCAAGCACACTACAATACATATAATACACAACATGATTACAACCCTCTAATCTGAATCACTGGTTTCTTCTTCTTCGGGCTTAGCTCGTTTTCCTAATTTTCTAGAGATATATGGTGTTCCTCTAATATGAATCGTCGTTTTCCACATTGGTTTAGAAAAACCTGGTGGTTTAGAGGTTCCCGGGTTATTGTTATAATTTAGGAAATACGGATGTTGCCGATACATATAAAGCTCATCGGGGTTGGAATCAGGTTTCTCTATTTTGATGCCCTTTCCCTTATTATTCTCTTCTGCCTTATTAAATTGAGTTGGGGTAATTTCTATAACATCATCGAAATCCTCGTCGGGATCAGATTCATCAGAAAATTGGTAATTTTCCCAATATTTTGCTTCCTTGGCGGAAACACCATTGACCATTTTTAACTTTGGTCCATTGATAGATCTATCGGGTTTGACAACCCCAACCGGGCTAGTCGCTCTAGTATCGTAAACGGTTGCATAGTACTTCATTTTTACTACACTTGGTACAGTGTAGGGAGATTTCATAATAAAGGGAATATGTTACATTAATGGTTAAGTATGGTTACCGAAGCGCTCAACAACTTATAGAATACTTTTATACACTTGCGAGTGTACATATATTTATAACTATGAAATCTTGTGGTCTATATTTATATCGATGCTAAACCTATATATCTCACCAACCTTTGTGTTGACTGTTTAATCATGTTTATTCTCAGGTCCTTAAGAAAGTCTTCCACTGTTGCATTATCTGAGCAAGCTGTGCATGGAGTCTCATGCTTTTGTTTAAATGAAGTGTTACATTCAATAAAACCTTTGTCATGTATTATATTTGACTGTTATGTCACGTGTGTAGTATTTGAAAACCGATGTATCATGGGAATTATTTCTTAAATAATCGCCCACTTGTTTAAAACATGCATGGTGATTTTTATGAAACGAATGCAATATTTTTTTAAAACGTATCATATAGAGGTCAAATACCTCGCTATAGGACCAACGAATAACGTACTGCGTTTATAGTAATATGGACGGGTCGTTTCAGTTGGTATCAGAGCGGTGGTCTTAGCGAACCATGTCTTGCATTAGTATGTCTAACGGATAGTTATTAAGATGCATTAGTGAGTCTGGACTTCGACCTTAACTGCATGTCAAAAGTTTTGCTTATCATTTCAAGTCGAAAATCATCTGCTTATCACCCTTAGAAAATTACCTGCTTATCATTATTAGTCTAGACACATCTTACTGCATTGATTACATGAATAGTGTATAGACGAAACTCATATCTTAACGTATCTGCTAATTCATATCTTAGCGTATCTGTTACTGTAAACTTTGTCTAACATATTTCGTAAATTCCTCCGTAATCTATGAAATCTTTTGCTCTATATATATAGATATTCTATGTAATTAGAATACCATCCGATAGTCGAAAATCATTTCATATCAAAAAATCCTTTATTCAATCGTACGAAATGGAACTCTCCACTAGTTCAAGTCCCTCGAATTCCGATATGGAGTTTCACTCGAGCTCCGAAAGCAGTGTGACCGGAATGGATCAACCAATTAGCCATCATCTATTTTGGATGAATTGGGGATGGGTTCGTAGTCTACTTAATCATTGGAGACAAGAAGAAGGTAATCCATTTCATCCTCCACATTGCCCTCTTGGTGAAGAACATGAGACACTTACCGGCGAACCCGTTCGTAACACCATTTTCTCTCTCCTTTCCAGGATATGCCGCAAATAGTATAATATTACTAATATTATTTAGGCTATCCGACCTTTACTCCGTATCTTGCATGGTGAATTATTTAGTAAAAAAAAAAATTACTGTCATGAAAAGCAAAACTTCATTAGTAAGTGCATCCTACATCATTTCATTCCCTTTATAAAGCTCTTGACCTCTCTTTTTATTCAAGAAACTTTAAACATCTTCTTTCACAATACAAAACAAAACCAATTCTCATCATCTATACTCACATCAAACCACTACCAGCACCAGCAACAGCATTACCAACAACATCACAAGCCTCAACATCGCAAGCCGCATTACGAGCATCAACATCATATACACCGCAGACACTGAGGGATACCGACAATAATGAGTGATGAAGTATTAATTCATTATTTCATTTACGTTGAAAAAATATTCCGCTGCGATTATGTAATCTCTAAAGTTTTAGGGATTATTCATTTCTAGTTCCAACCGTAAACCAAATGGGATTAATATAATATTAACTCATTAAATCCATATTACATCTGAAGAAAATATACATACATATATTTTCATAAAGACTATAATAAAAATTCTTTTGTACAAAATATTACTTGTGAAATTTTATTTTAACGGGTAGGTAATACCCGAGAAATACTTAAGTTCACATTAATATGTTACACTGTACATTTTCAATGATGTTTCGACAATTGTTAATTATACTCTCTCCTTTCATAGCAATATACATCATTCCACAAAATTCATAACAACCATTTTTCATACCAATTCAATTACATATTCTGATTTTGACAGATCAAAATCCAAATCAAGATTTAAGAAGTGCCATCAATCTTATATTCCTACATCCTTCAAAAATCATACTTTAAATTCAAACTATACTAGAACATCACTTTCATTCAAAGAACTCATAAAGATATTCGTATCATTCAAGATTCACGACGAATTCATTATACGGATATTGACGATGACAACCTGTGTCTAAACCCTTCAAAATTCTTGAAAACATCTCAACTAAGGAACAATCGAGAGAATGAACCAATCACACGATACATACGAAGAATATAAGCATATAGATATGCATTCGGGGGGACACTTGAACCTAAGCAAAGGTTCAAAACGTATCCGTGTCAGATCCGTTAGCATTATTATTATCCAAAATACCTTTACAATCCCTTTTCAAAATAGCAAAATTTGTCACAGCTCCAAAAAGACAACTTCGACTTTTCATCCGGAGTAGCCTTATTATAACCTTGATATATACGTTGTCTTTTCGCCATCGTTACTAGGGAACCTTTTATATTCCACCACATTAGTAGTAAGCTTACCAGCAACTTCATTGCTCTTTGACTTAAATCTCTCTGAAAGATCACTATAAAACCTTGTCATGTACCCATCTACATCTTGTAACAATAATTGTCATACCGAATCTCAAGAAGCATCAATAATTATTCTTGAATATCACATCATTTCTACATATACATATAACATTATTTCCTGAAATTATAATTCTGAAATCCGGAATAGCACTTCAGCCTACGAATCAGTACTATGAAGTTTTGAAAAAGCTGAATGAAGCAGCAGAAATTGTAGACAATCGTAACAGTCAAAAGTTGATGATAAAGAATATTGTGTTAGCAAAGCACAGAAAAAGAGAAGGTTTAGAACTGGAAAACGGATTGAGCAAACCCTGAAGGAGGCTGTGGACAAATCACAAGGACGAAATCTACCTTCAAAGAATCCAAATGATTCGGTGTCTGCTAAAATCCTTAGCAAATACCTTGCTCCTTACTCTAAAACCCTTGTGGACAATATTCTTCATCATCCTCTTATCTTAAATATTCTAAGATATCATCGTATCTTCCATTATAAATATCCTTCATATTTCTGAAGATATTTTCATAACCATTCTTATCTGAAATCATTTATTCCTTCGCGTTATCTGTATCACATCATAAAGAAAACTGTTTTAGTTTCTAAACATCTGAAACCTCTGAGTGTAAAGTATGAATGTTTTTGAAGTAATGTTGGGAACTGAAGCATGAGTTAGTATAATATAATGACACTTGATCAACGTGATTATATTACAGTAAGTCATGCTGAGTTTCTAAATGGAACGTAATGATTCACAGACCATAACGTCATCATGTGCCATGTTACATGACTCTTACATTCAATCTAATCTCTAAACATATCAAGAACATATTCTATTGATAGTTCTATCTTTTCCTTTGGATTCTGGTAATTTCACAAGTCAAATTGTGCTATTACAATTTCTCTCTTAGAGCATTAGCTATGTTCATTCCAAATTTCATATCTATGAATTCTAGACCATTATTTGCTTGACTTGAAGTCGGGAAAAGAAGACGGAAGCATGAAACTCCAAAATATAAGGAAAAATATAAGCACGAAGATAACGCAGAAATTACAAACCTTGTATATCGATGCGTATAGCAATATAAAGACACGGGAAAACTAAGAACACTATAAACCCAAGAGCATAGTAGAAATTAACGGATTCCTCCGGTGAAAGATGAAAAAGAAGAATGACAGATGTGATAGTCAAGAATATATCAAGAATTAAAACTGGATGGAGCATATTGACGAATGTTTTGGAAGTACGAAGAAAGGAAGAAAGTATAAAATATGGGAGATGTGGAAATAAGGAAACGTAGGAGGTTGATTTATAGTAAAATATCCGACAGAGAAATCGAGACAGATTATTGCATTAAATCGAAGAGGATCATAATTTCCTTAATCGCCGAAGAATCAAATCTTATATAGATTACAAAGATTTTCTTTAATCCGGAGATTAACTGTGATGACGTCAAAAGATAAGACGAATCCCTATTTTCTCATTTCACTCTTTTACGATAGCTTCACTCATACGTTTCGAGTAATCGAATTATTTTATCCATATTTCTCAATCATGATAAAACCCTATGAATCAACTTATATTCGTCATAATAACATTCTTATTGTTAGCCATGACGACCTCGATCAAAGTTCGGGACGAAATTTCTTTAACGGGTAGGTACTGTGACGACCCGGAAATTTCCGACCAAATTTAAACTTAATCTTTATATAATTCCGACTCGATAAGCAATGAATTTTAATAAATCTTAAACCTCCAGAAAGATTTTTACACAAGCTTTTGGTCACCCTTTTATTCCCGCGATTCACGAACGTCATAGCTTGATTTAATTGTTTAATTGTTTAGTTATTGTGTATATATATGGATTTATATATATTTAACTTGAAACTATGATAATTAAATATCTCATTAAGTATATTAACAAAGTATTATATATATATATATATATATATATATATATATATATATATATATATATATATATATATATATATATATATATTTTTTTCATACTACTAATTTAAAGAGTTTTCAAACAATATATATGTTACTATTTAAACGACGTAATTAACTTATGTTAAAATGTATTTACATATAATGTATTACGAGTGTAAATACATCCTTACAAGTATTGAATACACTTTATAATATACCAATACATATAAAGGATATCTATACTCATATTTCCGTTCAATTCCCTCAAGAATTCTACTCGCATTCATACGATATTTTTACCCGTATTATACACAGCTTCTAGAAGTATTTACTATTGGTATATACCAATAGAAATCTGCAATTATTTGTGTAATATGTCATCCATGACCTAATCAATTTAATATGTCATGCATGACTTAATACAATTTAACATATCTTAGATATTTTCACTAAAAGCCAAAATTATAAGCTTATAAATAAGGACCATTTTAACTCATTTTTACTCCACATTTTCTTAAACTAAAAACACACACTTGAATGCTCTCATATCATACTTTAATCTCAACAACTTTCCTCTTCATAATCAAGGTAAAATACTTCTCAAAATCTTTGTTCAATTCCTTGTATAGTTGCTATCTTATTATACTTATAAAACTTGTAAAAACTAGAACTTGTTTTGGTGAACCCCACACTTTTTTGAAAAACTAATCTAATCTTTCTAACTTAACTCTAATAACACTTATTTATATGTATTATGATGTTATATTAAGTTAATATAAGAACTTATAACTTGTACATATGAAGAACACCTTGAAACTTAAGATATATCGTTTAATCTCCATTCGATAAAAAGCGGGCTGTTTTGGGTTGAAAATTAAAACCTATCTTAGACTTTGAGTTCGAGGCTAAGACTTTGGAAATATGTTAATATATGTAAATAAGACTTCCAGTATTTTTTTCATGCTTTTAGACAAAGTGGAATTATTTTATCAAAAATCATATATTGGGTGGATGCCGGGATTTTTCCAAATCTGTCTACCGACACAAAAAGAGGGTAAAGCTCTAAAAATTACTACTTGGGATGAAATTTTCGAATTGATTTTGTAAAATTACTTCTTAATGAATCCATAGCAATTTGATTCACTTTAAACGGAGTTGTAATGAATATTTGGCGAGCAAAACAAAATCTGCTAAAATTAACGTCGTATGGACGAAATTTATATTATAAAAACTATATTAACCATATCCTTGTTAACTTTTCCTATATCCTATATATATTTAGACATGTTATCAGTAGTATAACAAAATATTATAATCTTGGTTAATTCTGTGATTGTATATATGTATAATATTATTCTTGGTACGTCCTAACATAATAAGTATACAATACGTTTTGATAAATTCTAAGACAATACGTACACAATACGTCTTAGTTAATTCTAAGACAATACGTATACAATACGTCTCTGGGTTGATGCAAAGACAATACATATACAATACGTCGTGGGGTAATTCTAAGATTATATATATACCGATTATTGGACTGTTGGACATTTCGGACTATTTTGGACTACTAACAACGGACTACTAACATAAAAATGTTAAAAATTAATATATAAGTATTCTATGAACTTGTTTTATTTTATTCACATGTCGTATTATTATCTGAATCATTATTATTGTTATAGGTTCGTGAATCCAAGGACGACGGCCATATTTTTAATAAGCTGAAAACTTATTACTAATATACTTTTACTACCGTGAGTATATAGTCCCATTTTTAAACTCTAAAAATATTTTGGGATGAGAATACATGCATTTTATGTTTTACGCCATGGACACAAGTACTTAAAATATATTCTACGTTGAGTTGTACCACATTGCATATCTTCCCTAATAGCTTGGTAACTAATATTTACATGTTGTAAGAACATGTAAGCGCGAATCTTATTGATAGATCTATCGGGTTTGACAAGCCCAACCGGGCTAGTCGCTCTAGTATCGTAAACGATTGCATAGTACTTCGTTTTTACTACACTTGGTACAGTGTAGGGAGATTTCATAATAAAGGGAATATGCTACATTAATGGTTAAGTATGGTTACCGAAGCGCTCAATAACTTATAGAATACTTTTATACACTTGCGAGTGTATATATATTTATAACTATGAAATCTTGTGGTCTATATTTATATCGATGCTAAACCTATATATCTCACCAACCTTTGTGTTGACTGTTTAAGCATGTTTATTCTCAGGTCCTTAAGAAAGTCTTTCGCTGTTGCATTATCTGAGCAAGCTGTGCATGGAGTCTCATGCTTTTGTTTAAATGAAGTGTTGCATTCAATAAAACCTTTGTCATGTATTATATTCGACTGTTATGTCACGTGTGTAGTATTTGAAAACCGATGTATCATGGGAATTATTTCTTAAATAATCGCCCACTTGTTTAAAACATGCATGGTGCTTTTTATGAAACGAATGCAATATTTTTCTAAAACGTATCATATAGAGGTCAAATACCTCGCTATGGGACCAATGAATAACGTACTGCGTTTATAGTAATATGGACGGGTCGTTTCAAAAATGAATTACATTCATTGTGAGAATTTGATTGTGATGATGAACATGTAGGAGCTAGGTTGAGCAATGACAGTAAATGGATCCGTTTCTTGGCGGGGAAACTTAAGAGTTGCAGTCACGGCGGTCCATTATTTTTGTGGGCTGAGTCGAGCAATGAGACTAAATGAGTTTGTATCTTGACAGGGTAACTTAAAAGTTGCAGCCATCACGACCCATGCTTTCTTGCTTACACTCAATCAACTCGCATGATGAAGATACGTTGACACTTAAAAGTTGCAGCCATGAGGATAATAAGGAAAGTTTAATTTATTAATTATGAATTTTTTTTTGCTACTATTGAATATTAAGTTTCACTCTAACAATGTTTATGCTTTCATGATAGGAACAAAAAATTAATTCGTTGCTATTATCTCATGAGTTTGTCAATTGATATCTTCCTTCATATCGTACTATCAGGTATAAAATTAAGAACACACTCGCATTCTATAAAAAAGTCGAAGTGCATGATGGCAACCTAAATTGTTGATGGTACAGCTGGAATTAACTATATAGTGCATCTATTGTTTTTGTTTCATATTGATTAATGCATCCATTATGAGTTTATATTGAGATCCCTGACTAAATATAATGTTATCTCAGGTGCTCGAATGATATCTTCTAATACAGTACACGAGATTCTCCAATAAGCTTAAAGGTTTGATTCATTAATTATTTTTTGGTGGTACCTTGGAGGTTAAAAATAAATTTCTCAAATTCTTTTTATCATGGTAATGGTAAGTATGTGCTTCCTTTTGAATGTTTAAGGAATATAATAAGATTAAGATTGACAAATATGATGTGTATGACAATGAGATTTATTTGATGGACTTCTGTTAAGAACAAAATGTTTCTTTAAAATGCATGTTAAAAACATGGCATTTTGTCATGTTAGATTTGGACTTTAGATTTTCTCATTTAGTTGGTTAGTTTCTTGCATAGTTAAGTTATAGTTTTTAATCGGAAGTAGAATATAACTATATATGAAGCTGACTAATTTTTGATGTTTGCGAATGTGTTTTTTTTTTTTTTTTGCCTTTTCTCTTAAAGCAGATGAGGAATGGTGGCAGCATGTACGGCAGATAAAGTCTCATTTCTTTTTCATTGTTGTAATAACTAGGAAAACATTCCGTTTTTGACTAGGAACCAATGTAATGGAACATTAATAGCATTTCGTATGCTGCAAGTCTGTAGCTAATATTTCTAGGTTGGATACTTCATATAGCAGCAATTTTTTCAGCTACAATTGTTTTTTTCCAGTTCATTATGGTTCTTTGAAACCCGCAGCGCAGCACGGGCCACCAACCTAGTTTACTACGAATTATCGTAGTTTAAAATTTGGATTAATTTCAGACCAAATAATTTAAACTTATCATTACTCGCAAGGTTGTAAAATTCGCCATTCGGGGATTAATCGGTCAGGACTTTGGAAGGATTAATCAGAGATTAATCGTATTGTACTGTATACATTTAAATATTAAATTTTAAAAATTATATATGTAACTATAGAAAAAAATCATAAATATAAAGATAATTTTTAACATAATTGTCTAAAATTGTCTATTTTGCTTCAAAACTATAACATTCTAGTTTAAATTCATGTTAAAATATTAACCATTTTTTACTTTAAGTGACTTTGATTATCAAATTCGATGTTGATCCATCAATTGACGTTCACCGTTTAATTAAACTGATTTTTGAAAATCGGAACGAATTTCTCCTAATATTTGATTAATCGATGATTAATCGGCGAGTAATCGGGTTTTTTACACTTCTCTCAAAATTTAATGATTTACTTAGATTATTCTTATTCTTATTTTATTTTATTTTATTTTCCAACTTTCCTTTTTATCCCCCAAATATTTAAAAAGTTAAAAATAAATCAAAATCAATCAATCAAAATAATAGAAATAAATATAGAAAGTATATAAATAAATATAAATAATATACAGAAATAAATATTAAATATAAATAGTAAATGAATAATGTATAAAAATAAATATATCGTAATCATTTCCATTTTTTATTTGGAAAGCGTCGTAATCATTTTCCTAGAAATATAAATAAATCAAACAAAAACAAAGCCTTTGGCTGTTATCGACTTATCGTAATTAATTTCATTACTCAATTTTGGTCAACCAGGTTTCTGAAATTCCAAAGGTACTATTTTGTTCTCTACTTATTATAGCGATTACGATCCTATTTTCGTGTATTTATGTGTTCATTGTGTATTGAAATATTGAATATGTTATCTGTTAGGTTTCAATTGAGTCAACTTATTCTTCTCAATTTGGGTAAAAGTTTTAAAATCACTATCAAAAAGCTAAACATATGAAAATTGAATTATGGTAACGACTATGATCCCTTTCAAACAAACGACTATGATCTGATCTATGCGGCAAACTATTATCTAACTGAATTTAGGTTATCAATCAATAACTGCAAATCCAATAGATGTTGTGTTTGACTGCAGGTTATAGATATAAAATCTGTAACTATATTATTTGTAATTAGTTATTCCTGAGTCAATGAAGTTATCTTATGAGCTTAATCACAGTAAACCTATAAGCAAAATTTGATTTTGTAAGTACTAGATTTGATTACAATAATGGACTATTTGCATTCGATATGAGTAGGCCGAACACGGATACGAATTTAATTGTAATATAGTGTTCATGATTAAAGTTATGACTTGTGGCTAATGTTTCGAACTGCAGAATCGTTTTTGTAATGGATCAATCAACACTTCCACCTCATGTCCTGATATTCCCCTTACCGTTACAAGGCCCCGTGAACTCCATGTTTAAGCTAGCCGAGCTTTTGTGCCTATCGGGTTTTCATATTACATTCCTTGTTACCGATCATATTCATACACGACTCCTTAAGTATTCCAATATACAGTCTCGATTCGAACGTTACCCTGGTTTTCAATTAGAAACCATATCTGACGGCCTTCCCGAAGACCATCCTCGCTCAGGAAACGGGCTTATGGAAATGTTTGACTCTTTGAAAACTAAAAACAAGATCCTGTTTAAGGATTTGTTGACTTCTGGAAAATTGAATTTGGATTCACGTAGACCGGTAACTTGCATAATTGCTGATGGAATAATGGGGTATACTTGTGATGTAGCTAATGATGTAGGGATACCGATTATCTTCGTTCGTACAATCAGTGCTTGTTGCCTTTGGGTTTTCTTTTGTCTTCCTAAACTCATCGAATCCGGTGAACTTCCTTTTTCAGGTTCGTAATCTGCTTATGTAAAGTCTCTTTTATGTTCATATATTCATATTTATTCATATTTAGTTAAAAAAAACGAGTGGGATTTAAGCCTGCGTGTTGCTGCGCGAAGTATTTATGATATGTTTGTACACGCAAATTTAAGATTTATATTATATAAATCTTAAATTTTTGTCACCGGGGCGAAATTTCTTTTAAAAGCAGAGCAACTTTTTTTGTTCAAAAAATGGACGTTTTTGGGTAAAATATGAATATTTTTCTGGGTAAAATATGGATATTTTTTTGGGCAAAATATCGGATATATTTTTAGGCAAAATATGGATATTTTTTGGCGAAATCTGAAGGCTTTTGAGAAAAATCTAGAGGCTTTGGAGGCAAAATATGAAGATTTTTGCGCAAAAAAAAAAACACCAGGGGTAAAATGAGAAAACCCAAATTTTTTGCACTTTAAAACAAAAATCCACTGGGGGCGGGTGCCCCCTGCCCCTAGATATTTTCGCCATTGTTTATACATATATATACACATCAATGACCATGACCGGGTACCGTTATCCATCCATGGCTTTGTAGGGAAAAAAATTTGTAATTAAAATAGTGGTTGATGACGCTAGCATGGCATCATGCTGTCAGCAACACGTATTGTTTATCACATATTGAGCTTTAGTATATATGGATAATAATAATAACGTGTATTTATCTGGTTAAATAAATTTCTAGTAGATAACGACTTGGATACACCGATAAAGAGCATACCGGGGATGGAAAGTTTCTTCAGGCGTCGCGATCTTCCATCGTTTTGTCGTTCCGGAAACTTGTGGGACCCAAGTTTGCAGCTTTATCTCCCCGAAAGTACCGAAAACCCGAGAGCTTACGGCCTTATAATTAACACGTTTGATGATTTAGAGGGCCCCATACTCGCCCAAATACGCACGTTGTGTCCAAATCTATACACCATCGGCCCGTTACATTCTCATCTCAAATACAAGCTCTCGGTTGACTCATCTTCGCCGTTGACTTCTTCAAATAGTTTGTGGAAGGAAGACACAAGTTGTATTACGTGGCTAGACTCGCAACCGTCAAAATCGGTGATTTACGTTAGTTTCGGAAGCCTTGCTGTAATGACAAAAGAACAATATATGGAGTTTTGGTATGGGCTAGTGAACAGCGGGTCCCGTTTCTTGTGGGTCATACGTCCAGACTCGGTAACTAACAATTCAAGTGAGATCCCACTTGAATTGTCTGAAGGCACAAAGGAGAGAGGCTATATCGTTGAGTGGGCCCCACAAGAGGAGGTCTTGGCCCATAATGCAGTTGGCGGGTTTTTAACGCATAGTGGGTGGAACTCGACTTTAGAAAGTGTGATTGAAGGTGTGCCTATGATTTGTTGGCCGTATTTTTTGGACCAACAAGTGAATAGTAGATTTGTGGGTGAAGTTTGGAAGTTAGGTCTGGACATGAAGGATACTTGTGATAGATTGATTATTGAGAAAACGGTTAGAGAATTGATGGATGGTAGGAAAGACGAGTTTATGAATCGGGCAGATCAAATGAAGAAACTTGCGAAACAATGCTTGAGCGAAGGTGGATCATCGTACTGTAATTTAGAGCGTTTAATTAAAGACATTAAAGATATGTAAGCAATATATGCATGATGTCTAAATCAGGTACAAATAAAGTTCACTCTATATTATTATATAGTAGTTATGTAATGTAATAATACATGATTTCTTTATGTATTCGCTAGCTTCATGCTAATTTTTATTTTTATTGCCAATGGGGCTTTGCCTCATTGGTCACCATGTTAACATGGTGTTCGAGGAGACCAAGGGTTCGAGTCTCGGGGGGGGGGGGGGGGGGGGGGATTTTCGTGAATTAACTCTAACCACTAACATTGCCTTTCAAAAAAAAAAAAAAAAAAAAAAAAAAAATTTTTATTTTTATTTTTTTTTATTTTTTTTTATATATATACAGTATACTTTGCCTCCTTAATATAAGAAAATTTGCGAGGTTGGTCGCTTATGTTTCACAAAAATTGCATGTTTGACATTAATGTTTATTATTGACGTGGTTGGTCACTCACGTTTGCACTAGTTACGCGGTTGGTCCTTTTCACTAATGATCGTTAGATTTTTCTGTTAAATCTTGACATGTGCGTGACGTGTGAGGGTACTTTCGTCATTTCAAGTGTTCTTCACCTTTTTCTTTGCTCTTTCATTTTTCTCCTTATTGCTTGTTTACAAAACCCAACCTTTACACCTGCAAATTTTTTGCTAATCACATAACACATTCAAACACACTCGATTAAACAATCTCACTGAATCATCATCACCATAACCTACAACTTCACATATTAAATACTAAAATCCAAACAAAAACCCCAAACAAATATATCACCCTAAATTCATCAACCCATTAAATCATCAACACATCAATTATAAAACAAAATATTATAGTTCTGTAACTGAATTTGAAGCAATTAATAATAAAGAGACCGATCCTGAATATCATGTTGCCTAGGAATATAAATACATTAGAAAGAGAGGATATATTCGACTAAATCCTTCAACGACTGGTTTGCAGATCCACCATTTTCAAGAGATATGTTAACCTTTTCTTGAAGAGCTTTAGATCGTTGTCTCATCTCATCACCTTCTTTGTCGATGATTAACTTTTTTATTACATTTCCAATTTCGTCTCTATCCATTTCATCATCCAACATGACTCCTATCTTCCAAACATCCGTTACACATCTCGCGTTAATCGGTTGATCAAAAGAACAAGGCGAGCATATCATAGGAACACCTTCACAAATGCTCTCTAACGTTGAATTCCATCCACTATGAGTCCAAAACGCACCCGTTGCTTTATGAGCTAACACTTCTTGTTGTGGAGCCCACTTGACAATACGTCCTCTTTCACCCACTTCCTCTCCGAACCCATCTGGCAAGGACTCGACCCGTTCAGACCCAGAGACCAAACCCGGTCGAACCACCCATAGAAACCGTTGCTTGCTATTAGCCAACCCCCAAGCCATTTCACTAAACTCAGCTTGACCCATTTGAGCTATACTCCCGAAACTCACATATACTACCGAGTTAACCGGCTGCAGGTCCAACCATGACATAAAGCTTCGATCTTGTTCAAGTAAGCTGCTAGACGAGGCTTGAAAATACTTATGAAACGGGCCTATTGCAAAAATCGGCATTCGAAAATCATGGGCTATGGCTAAAAATGCAGTTTCTTCAAGCTCTTTAAACGTGTTTACTATAATTCCCGATGCTGCCTTTGTTTCTTTGATCGTGCTCGATATCAAATCCAGCTTGGCGTCTTCTGGGCCCCCTTTGTACACCTTGTCTATGTCCTTTTTTGTCATCGGTACAACCACAACCTCGTTTTTTATTGCAGTTTTTACGTATCCCTTTTCGGAAACAAACGGTAAAGTTGCGTAAACCGGGATGCATGACATGCTGCTTGCTCGTAAAACGATTCTTGAAAGTTTTAAACTGTCGGCAACAGACTGAGTGAAATGCCATACTGAATCTGATATCATACATGCTACCGGCTCGTTTTCTAGTAATTTAGTCAAGCAATGTGTGAACGAGTCAATGCAGCTTTTGTTCATGAAGTTTATAACCGAATTGCTCGTATCCATATTCAAATTTTCGTCTTTGGATTTCGACAAGCCGTCTGGGATTGATAAAAAGGTGAAATGTGGGTAGTTTGATTGATTAGGAGAGTTGAATTCAGTGTGAATTATAGTAATTTTGAATCCTTGAGTGTAAAGAATGTTAGCTAATTGAAGCATTGGGTTGATGTGGCCTTGAAAAGGTAATGGAAAAAGCACGAGTCTGCGGTTGTTAGGCTCTCGTTGTGCCGACATGACGGTGGCTGTTCGGTTAGGCTGATTTTGGGTAGTATGTTGAGTTAGTTATAAGTAGACAGTTATGGGCATTATGACATGAGAGTTGGTCGGTTGGGGGAGTCCACAAGAGTAATGTCTGATGGTTCTAGACTGGACAGGTACTGATAAACCAATTCAAATTGTTATTTATTGATTTTAATAAAGAGATGGTCCAAAATTGGTTTTATATCGTGAATCAGAAGGACACGTTATATACTTATGGCGATTTGTGGTCTGAATCAATTTCTTAGATTGAATGCAATTAATCTGGGCGACTTATACATTGAATGCATGCAATCAGTAGTTCGTCAAAACATTCAACAACGTGGCTGTAATGGCAGATCTAGGATTTGAAGACAATAAGGCTTACTAATAATTATACTATAATCAAAATACATTATATATTATATGTTGTTCACATTATAGCAAAATATTTGATTGAAAAAAGAAGTACACGATCGATCATAAAAAACCTAACCATTTTAAATATACTAAACGTGCGAGTCAAACCAATATATAAGTTTTGTCAAAGTTAATCATACACATGACGAACCATTATTCATTAAGTAATATATTTCAGTAATATACCATCGAAAAAAGTTAACTAATACTTCTGCACCATACTAATTTATCATCATGAGATTATACGAAAGAGGATCATCTATTCCTTTGGAAGATAACATGGAAAGATTATTGTTTTTTGAGTCATTATCAAGAACAGGTCGAAAGGTAAAGTGAGGGTATTTTGAGGTGTAACGAGAGTTGAAATTAGTGTGAATAATAGTGATTAAGAAGCCTTTAGAATAAAGTATGTTTGCTAATTGAAGCATTGGGTTTATGTGGCCTTGAAATGGCAACGGAAACATAACCACCCTCAGTCGCCTGCAACTACTACTATTCTCTCCTTGATTCTCCATACGGGTAATACTAATTAACTTCCCTTAATCTTTAGATCAAATTATGCTAATGCTGATGTCTAAATAGCAATATTTGTTTAAAGACTGCATACTCGGCCGATATAAGCATGTGCCAATGTGTCTTTCACTCACCCACTCCAAAACGAATCGCTGATAGCATCTGTTATATGTCAAGAGCACATGATATTAGTAACATATATATACTGACAAGATATAAAAACAACAAAACATGGTTTAAGGTGACACGTCAAACTGTTGGCCTGCATAAAAATACAACAACATGAGTGTTATGTTTCTTTACCATTCTGACTCTTTTCTTCAAGAAAATTAACTCAGTTCCAAATATAATAACCTTTTATAATTGAACTATAATAAAACATACATACTTTTAGTGGCGACTTGACTGACTCTTAGAGCCTAAATTGAAATTCAAGCAGACCTTAAAGCCCATGGAAATTTGATTCTACCATTTCCATGGTGTCTCATCCTTATTTTTATTTATTTATTTATCATTTTTTTTTTTTAATTTTTTTTTTGCCGGAGGTCCTCTCGGAAGCAATCTCTCTACCTTGAAGTACCTGGAGTAGAGAGGGGGATGACTTTCTCTTCCTGTGGGTGGAGAATTTTTTCTCAACTCGTGGTTGGAGAAACGAATTCTCTTCTATTTTAGGGTAGAGGAAGATTGTCTACATCTCATCTCCATACCTCGTATGCAGGATTGAATATTGTTGTTGTTGTTGTTGGTTAATTGAACAATAATAAAACATACATATCAGTACCTTAAACTCAATAGTACATGATGATATGTGACTTGACACTGTTAGATTTGGATGGAAGTAACTGATTAAGCATCAATTTATTAAAACATATATGAATTACAAAGTGAATTTATTTTATTATTTATTTTATTATTTATTTTATTTTTTTGCTTTTTTTACTTTAGAACAATGAAATATAATCAACTAATTTCATCAACGACTGATGAGAAGAGCCACCTTCATCAAGAGATATGTTTAGCTTCTCCTTTAGACAACGAATCCTTTCATGCATTTCTTCTCCTTCTGTATCCATCATTATTCTTTTAATCGCCATTTCAATCTCCACCCATTCAAATCCGTTCTCCAAATAAACGCCAATCTTCCAAACATGGCTCACGTATCTTGCATTTATTGGTTGATCGGCAAAATATGGTGAACAAATCATAGGAACACCTTCACATATGCTCTCCAATGTTGAATTCCATCCACTATGCGTCCAAAAGCACCCCGTTGCAGGATGGGCTAAAACTTCATGCTGAGGAGCCCATTTAACTATCCGTCCCTTATCACCCGTATTTTCTAGGAACTTTTCAGGTAATGACTCAATCCATTCCGAACCATGAACCATCCCCGGTCTAATCACCCACAAAAAGGGTAAACCAATATTCGCCAACCCATTAGCCAATATTTGAAACTCTGACTCGGTTATATGTGTAGAACTTCCAAAACTTATGTATATGGTAGATTTGGGAGGTTTTGTGTCTAGCCATGAGAGAATGGTTCGGTCTTGTTGGATCAAGCTGCTCGAGGATGCTGGAAAGTACTTATGGAATGGGCCTAAAGTAAAACTTGGGATTTCGAAATCTCGGGTGATGGTTTGTAGTTCAGGTTCTTCGAGTTCTTTAAAGGTGTTCCAAATGATCCCTGAAGACGCTTTCATCGTATTAAGCATATTGTTGACAAACTCCCCCATACCTTGTGGGTTAGTTGTGATCTTGCCGATATCTTTAAATTTCAAAAGTGGATATTCTGGCACTAGTCCTTCATAATCTGAATCTGGAATCATTCGGTGAGTAAAAATTAGATTATGGTAATTATTAATTAGGGGAGAGTGATATTATATCTGTATAATAAATTAGAATTTAGCTGACAACAGCCCTAAGGGTTGTCGTTAACACGCTTAAAATACCTGTACATGGCAGTTGGTTATTAACATTATGGTTACCTGATTGTACAAATGTTTTATGCATCATAATAACATAGGAATGTCGTTAGTAAAATCCAATAATTATCCGAACTCATTTTTTGGAATATCATAACTCACAAAATCGAGATAAAAGATGTAAATGATATGTAACTAACCATCTTTTGTAAGGTGAAAGTAACTCGTTTTAGAGTAATAAGGTAAAGCGCCATAAGCGAGGGTGCAACCGAGACTGCTTGTCCGGAGCACCATCCTAGGGAGGTTCAGATCATCTGACACAGCCTGCGTGAAATAGAAAGTAGCATCTGTGATTAAACAAGAAACATGCCCCTTGTTCGGTTCAGCCAGCAATTCAATCAGACACTCTTTAAACGGATCTACACAACTTCTATTTAGGTACTTAAGGTAATAAGTAACATCATTGTTCGTAACAAACTGGTCTGCAATTTCTGAAAAACGATCCTTGATGGATTTGAAGGTGAAGTGAGGATAGTTAGAACAATTTGGAGAGTTGAATTCTGCATGTATGATAGTTATATGAAAACAACCATGAGTGTGAAGAATGTTTGCTAATTGTAGCATGGGATTTATATGACCCTGAAACGGTAACGGAAATAATATTATTCTCCGGCGAGTTTCAGATGGTTGTACTGACCGGAGAGTGGTAACTGTTCCCTGAGTATTCATGATCAGCCTGCAGGTTTAAATGAGAGGGAATTATTAGCAAGTATAATTAGTGAATGATCTGCTTTCTGGTTTTTAATAGTATAATAATAGCCTGACTTTTGATATTTTGTTGTTGGATATAATCCTTGTATCCTAGTTGTATTTGATAACTAGAGTCTGTCCAGATTCCTTAAAACTTTAACAATTGATTTTGTCCTAGATGGATCATATTATTAATATATATTAATATTCATTATACACACCGTTTGAAAAGGAAATTTCAAGAAAAATAATGTAATATTAATCAATCAATTGGTTGTATTGTGTTTTTATCTAAAATTTACTGAAACACGTTGATTTTTAGGCTAACTAAAGTATTAAAACATTATAATATTTTATTTAGAAACTAGTGAAATGACCCGTGGAATCACGGGTTTGTTTAAACGAAACAATTTAATGACATGTTTTAGGTATTAAGTGAATGTAAATCCTAAAGTCATTTATTTTAATAACCCGTTCGACTAAGAAACTTGTCGTTGTTTTACAAATATATAGAGACATGTATTTTCGCATACATATGTAACGTAATTAATCTCGTAAAAAGAATTCATATTTGAATATTTATAACATATCCAATAATTATAATTATTAATATAAAAATAAATAAATAATAATAAAGTTCGCTCAAAGTTAAATATTTATATTTTTAATAGTAATTATTAGAAATAATAAATGCCTTTTGAAATTTTTTTTAGAAAATTAAAATACAATTATTATATAAAGGTTGTACAATATGTTTTAAAATTTGTAAATGTGTTCATTGGGTATTTTGTAAAAGATTTTATAATTTAGGAGAGATTATTATTTCCTTTTATAAAAGATTTCGTATTATTTTTTTATTAAATTAATATAAATTATGACATCATCATTATGAAAATTAAAGAGTATTTAATGAAATGATATCATCATTATTTTTAGAGCTTTATATAACTAAATGTCACATAAATTATCTACTCTTTATTAATTATATCATGTCAGTCTTAAAGTTTAGAAAAGACATAACAGAATAATGTTGTGTAATGACAATATCTTTATGTTTGCTTGTGTTCTGGTAAATGGTATGGTTTTATGGTTGTAGTGCAAACTGTTACAGACAACAGTGCATAACATTAAACTGTAAGATCACATACTGCAAAAGGTGGGTTGAGACTTGAGAGTTGAGAATATTGTCCTCTTAATTTCTGTAAGATCATCTTTTTTTTTTTTTTTTTTTTTTTTTTTTAAGTAATGTCTACTATTAGGAGTCCAAGTTACATGAGATTTTTAAGTTAAAATGATGAAATATAATCAACCAAGTTCTTCAATGACTTATGAGAGGAGCCACCTTCTTTAAGAGAAAGATTCAGCTTCTCTTTCAGAGCATTTATTCTCTCGCGTATTTCGTCACCTTCTTTATCTACCATTACTTTTTTAATCGCCTTCTCGATCCCCTCTTTTTCAAATCCATCCTCCAACAAAACGCCAATCTTCCAAACGTCGCTCACATACCTTGCATTTAACGGTTGGTCATAACTACAAGGAGAACAAACCATAGGAACACCTTCACATATACTCTCCATCGTTGAATTCCATCCGTTATGAGTCCAAAAACACCCGGTAGCTCGATGCGCTAGTACTTCTTTTTGACAACACCATTTCACAATACGTCCCTTCTCACCCACTCGTTCAAGCCACGTTTCAGGCAAGGACTCGAGCCATTTTGAACCAGTAACTAGCCCCGGTCTAACCACCCATAAGAATGGAAGACCAATGTTTTCCAACACATTAGCTACTTGTTGAAATTCTGACTCGGTTATACATGCAACACTTCCGAAACTAACGTATATTGTTGACTTGGGTGGTTGTGTGTCTAGCCATGACATAATAGTTCGGTCTTCATCTATCAAGCTACTCGAGGATCCCGAAAAGTACTTGTGGAATGGGCCTAATGTGAAATGTGGAATAGGAAAATTATGAGAGATGGTTTCTAGTTCGGGCTGTTCGAGTTCTTTGAAGGTGTTCCAAATGATCCCTGATGATTGCTTCATGTACTCAAACATCTTGTTGGCAAAGTCCTTGTGACCTAGCGGCTTTGTACTGATCTTTGATATGTCCTTTCCTTTTATTATTGGATATTCTGGTAAGGGTGCATCATAAAATGGATCTGAGAAAATGTATCCACATAGTTAGAATATTGGATCGTTCCAGCCCAAAACGCCAACTAAACAACCTTTACCTAGTGGTCCGGGTCCTCCCAATAGGTCTCAATTTCAAACCTTATCCATTTGTCTGTTGTATCATCTGTCAAAACTACAACTGGCATACGGGTCAGGTTGGGTAACGGGTCGAAATGGTTTTGGGTTGAAATGGGTCATGGGTCAAACATGTCAGATTTTTAAACGGGTCCAGATGGGTCGACTTGGATAACGAGTTGAAACGGGTCATGAATTAAATAGGTCCAAACAGGTTTAGCCGGTTCAAATTTTATCCTGTTTAAGAGTTAAAATTGAAGTATTAATAAAGGGTGTTTAGGACTTGGGACTGTTTGTATAGAAATGTTAATTTATGACTATGTTTAGTTGTTGCAAGTGTGTCCCTTGAACAAACAGTTTTCACATGAGAATTTGTAATTGTTTTTAAGGGGCAAGTAAAAACAAGCAATAAACAGTGATTCAGTGAATGAACAAACCTTTATTAGTACAGTTGAAGTAACCCTTTTCATAGAACAACGTCAAGTTGCAATAAACAACAGCACACAGGACACTCGATGGACGAAGCACCAACCGGGGGAGTTTCAACTCATCCGCAACGGCCTGCGTGAAAAAGAATGCAGCATCTGTGATCATACAAGCAACAGGTTCCTGTTGGATTAATCCAGCCACACAATCCTTAAACGTATCCACACAGTTTTCATTAAGATAGTTAAAGATATAAATAGGATCATCAGTTAATGTGGTTATATTGTATTGATACTCTGTGTTTCCATCTTTAATTGACTGGAAAGTGAATTGGGGATATTTTGATGGATTCGGAGAATTGAATTGGGTGTGTATAATGATTATATGAAAATCACCGTGGGTGTGAAGAATGTTTGCTAATTGTAACATTGGATTTATATGACCCTGAAAAGGTAACGGAAATAAGATTATACTCCGGCGAGTTGCCGGCGGTTGTGTTGAACGGAGACTTCCGTCGGAATTCATGGTTAAAGTAGATGTTCAAGGAGAAACAGAACTTAAACACCTCCACAGGTATAAGGTCATTTATCCATCTATTTATATTTTTCTTTAGACTTATATTGCTATTTTACTCCAATTGCTTTCAATTTATTAGGTCTAACGACAAGATCAGGTTATCCTTATGGTGGCATGTGCCTTGCTGGACCAATTTTGTAGAATGCTTAGTTCGGAAGATCCTTAAGTCATTTGGCACTTTGTGTAGCAAGTTTTCTTTTCAGCCATTTTTTCGCGGTTTAGTTGTATTGATTTACAAGTTTCTTCATTATTGATGAAGATATTCTAATTTTAATAGTAATCGTTATTTTAGCATTAAAAAAAATAAAATTGTGACGGTTTGTGTAGGTGGTTATCATGTAGTTCGAACATTTCCTCTTCTTGTTTTCTTTTTGACTGACTGAGGTCTTTGGTGTCTTCGAACACACTTGATGGATCTCCGGCAACATAGGTCACTCTCAATCATAACGTTTTTCCTAGCCATGAGAAACAGTCATATCAACATCACATCAGCATGCTCTCCTCATTTCATCCGTACAAAGTCATTGTCATTCATAACGTATTTCCTCACCATCACATAAATCTACTTTAAATTAAATTTATTTATTATTCTTGATTATTATTTTTATCGTTTAATTAAAATCTGTCCACTCATTTAGATGGTGAACCACACATTTATACCCATCTTCTATCATCATCTTCTTCTCTATATATACCTACATAACACACACACACACACACACACACACACACATACACATATAAACCTCCATTTTTCTTCATTACTAAAATTAAATACAGTGAAAATACAACGAACAAGAATATTACCGTCTAAATTTTCCTCCTCATTTCTCTCTTCACGTACCGTCTAAATGAGCTAGCATTTGAAAAACTGCTCATAACTTTTTGTCATTTTACTCTTTATTTCAACAGTTTCAGTTACCCTGTCAAAAACATATAAAAAGCTAACAGCTACAAACTATAAGCTACCAGTTAGTTTTGCTAAACATACCCTTAAAGCTTCACATTTTCAGGTTTGAGTTTTGTGAATTATCTCTTTTATTATCCATCTATGTTAATTTTGTTTTTTTTTTTTTTCCTTCAGGTTTAAAGTATCCCAAATTATTTCAAATTTCGTAATTTAAACACACTCTATGGTAAGAGTTAACAAAATTATATAACGAATATTAGTGAAAGGACTACCGACATGCATTATATAAGAAGTCATTGACAATCATTGTAATTACCAATAGATAGAGATTACGGCTTTAGTTCGGTATAAACTCAATGGACCAGAGTGTAGTTTACTCTTTATAAAATACGAGTACTCCGTATTAATTATTGTAGAAAATGATATTAACATATATCAATCACAACTAGTGAAATGACCTGTGGAACCACGAGTTTGTTTAAACGAAACAGTTTAATGATATGTTTTAGGTATTAAGTAAAGGTAAACGCTAAAGTTATTTAGTTTAATGACCACGAAACAGTTTAATGATATGTTTTAGGCATTAAGTGTACGTAAACGCTAAAGTTATTTAGTTTAATGATCCGTGAAACCACAACGTCCGACTAAGAAACTCGTCAGCTGAACATTTTATCAAACACCTAAAATGCATATTAAACAATCAACATCTAATCATAAGAGATAATATTGGTGATTTTATTTTAAAAGTGTAAATTAAAATATAAATTTAGAATTTTTTTTCCTTCTGCCTAGCTTTTATACCTTCTACTACTCAATTCAAAATAATTAATTAAATATATCAAAATTATTTAATTTTAATAATTAAAATAATTATTAATATTATTTAATAATAATAATTAATTAATAAGATTTAATTTTAATTTAAAATTATTTAGATTAATGATATCACCCACCACCATGCTTAGATTTTTTTTATTTTTCTTTTTTATTTTCTCTTAACAAATGAATTAGCCTAATAATGACATCATCATTGTAGGATTTTAATATTTACTATAGATGGTGCGGAGGAAGGTTCGGAAGAGATGTGCCAGGCTGGGATTGGTCCTCTAATTCAATAAAATTGGAGACGTGTTACTCCCTTCGTTCCTATATTATTGTCTACTATAATATTTTGGGACGTTATATTTTAATTGTTCATTTAGTATATTAATCAAAATTTGTTGTTAATTAGAGTTTCGAATTTCTGAGAGTCGTGTAGTCATTTTCAGATCAAAGTATTTCGATGGTACTATCGAAATCTCTAATCGGATAAAACTCAGATTTGTTGAACAAAGAAAAATGTGTTTTTGTATATCTGAATTTGATTAAATGTACCAGACTAAATAACCAAAAACGGGAGTTCCATGACTGCCGAATGACAGTTTTATAATAGAACTGCCGAATGGCTGTTTCATAATTGCTAAAAAAGTTCAAATCCTGGTTTTTTTTGGTCAAACCGGGTCAAAATCGAATTTTAACACATTTTTAATAAAGCGATGTTAACCCAGCCAGGGGCTCTGCCCCTTGGACCCCGCCAGGGGTTGCCACCCCTTGGACCCCGCTATCGGGGGCGCTGCCCCCGAACCCCCATCATAATCAAGATAAGTTCAAACAAGTGTGCACTCCACACTTTTCCGAACTTGTTCGATATTTATCAAGATTATTTTGGTTAACAAGTTAATCTCATTACACTTAAATCATATTGGTGACGCAAATCACCAACAATCATCCCCCATTTAAGTGTAATCTTGATTAACTTAAAGTAAATTCATAACAAACAAACTGATGCATAAATGAAATGTCGTGGCGATTGAATTTCATATTAGTATAAATTCAATTCATATAATCGAATATCAAGGGTGTTACTAAGAATTGAACTCTTTCTATCCATAATGAATATAATGAAGAAAATATACACAACAGTTTACACATTCATGTTCTAACTTTACATAATATTTTACTAGCCTATGTCCTATCCTTCAATAAGCATATCAAAGTAAAGTCCCAAACTTCTTGAAGCAGCTAAACTTCATGCTTATATAGGTAGTTCTTTATTCTCGCACCTGCACATGTAATTTTTCAAAGAACTATTAAGAAATATAATTTCAACCTAACTCACTTGCAATACTGAACACATACCTTGGGATTTAATGAATAATGTGTTCCAATCTTTAGATATTAAGATTTCCGCATTGAATTCAGCATCTAATACTATATTAGATGAGAATTGGGTATCTTAATATGAAAGATTTCAAGTGGACTTTAAACCCATCCCTTTAGCCACCTTGTGCACAAGATCTCTAGCTAACCCTTTGGTTAAATTATCGGATAAATTTAAATCAGTTTTCACAAGCTCCACAGATATCACACCATTCATAATGAGCTCACAAATTATGCTATGTCTAACACCTAAATGTCTAGACTTCCCATTGTACACCTGACTATTAGCTTTAGCCAAGGTAGCAGCACTATCACATCTGATAGATATGGTGGATATCGGTCTGGGCCATAATGGAATTTCATAAATCAAATCCCTAAGCCACTCAGGTTCCTTACCAGCTGCAGCTAACGCTACAAATTCAGACTCCGTCGTTGAATTCGTAATACACGTTTGTTTCTTGGATGCCCAAGAAATGGCACCTCCTCCAAGAAGAAAAACCCAACCACTTGTAGAGGAGTGATCCATATTAGTGATCCAGCTAGCATCCGAATAACCTTCTATCACCGAAGGAAATCCACTGTAAAACAAACCATAATCCATAGTTCCTTTCAAATACTTAAATACTCGATTTAAAGCTTGCCAATGAACTGAGCTAGGATTACTAGTTTATCTACTAAGCTTTCCTAAAGCAAATGCTATATCAGGCCTAGTATTTATCATGGCATACATAAGAGATCCTATAGCTCTTGAGTATTCAAGCTGAGACACTGGATGTCCTTTATTAGGCAATAGCTTAATAGTAGGATCCATAGGAGTACTAACAGGTGAACAATTTTCAAAATGAAAATTATTCAAGATCTTCTCAATATAATGAGATTGAGAAACTGAAATTCCATTATTTCTGTAGTGACCCGAACTTTTCCATGTTTATATATATTAATTGAGATTGATATTTACATGATTAAATGTTTCCAACATATTAAGCAATCAAACTTGTTAAGACTTGATTAATTGAAATATGTTTCATATAGACAATTGACCACCCAAGTTGACCGGCGATTCACGAACGTTAAAACTTGTAAAAACGACATGACGATATATATATGGATATACATATGGTTAACATGAGATTATGATAAGTAAGTATCTCCATAAGTATATTAACAATGAGTTATATACATATAAACAAGACTACTAACTTAAGGATTTCGAAACGAGACATATATGTAACGATTATCGTTGTAACGACATTTAAATGTATATATATATCATATTAAGATATATTAATAAATCATAACATCATGATAATATAATAATTTAACATCTCATTAGATATAATAAATAATGGGTTAACAACATTAATTGAGATCGTTAACTTAAAGGTTTCAAAACAACATTTACATGTAATGACTAACGATGACTTAACGACTCAGTTAAAATGTATATACATGTAGTGTATTTAGATGTATTAAAATAATTTTGGAAGACTTCAAGACATATTTCAAAACACTCATACTTAATGAAAATGGTTACAGTTACTTTCCCATTCTTTTCTTTCATCAAGAATTGTAGTCGTATTCTTACCCGTATTATACACAGCTTCAAAACGTACTTACTATAGGTATATACCAATAGGAACTAGCATGAGATTCCACTCTTGATTATGTCATGTATGACTAATCAATTTTAACTTCTACCATGAGCTAGTCAACTAACTAGAACTCCTTTTAACCCCACTCACCACTCACCACTCACCAATTACCACTCATCATTCACTCCATTTCACTTCCAATTCTCTTTCTAATTCTCTCTCAACACACACACACTATTATGAACGTATTTTTCCAGTAGTTAATCATCATCTTCATCAAAAATCACTTCAAGAATCAAGCTATAATCATCATAGGAAGAACACTTCAAGAACACTTCAAAAATCCCTTCAAGTCTACTAATTTACTTCCAAGCTTTCTAATCTATTCCAAGTAATCATCTAAGATCAAGAAACCTTTGTTATATACAGTAGGTTATCTTTCTTATTCAAGGTAATATTCATATTCAAACTTTGATTCAATTTCTATAACTATAAACTATCTTAATTCGAGTAAAAATCTTACTTGAACTTGTTTTTGTGTCATGATCCTACTTCAAGAACTTTCAAGCCATCCAAGATCCTTTGAAGCTAGATCATTTCTTGTCACTTCCAGTAGGTTTACCTACTAAACTTGAGGTAGTAATGATGTTCATAACATCATTCAATTCATATATATAAAACTATCTTATTCGAAGGTTTAAACTCGTAATCACTAGAACATAGTTTAGTTAATTCTAAACTTGTTCGCAAACAAAAGTTAATCCTTCTAACTTGACTTTTAAAATAAACTAAACACATGTTCTATATCTATATGATATGCTAACTTAATGATTTAAAACCTGGAAACACAAAAAATACCGTAAAACCGGATTTACGCCGTCGTAGTAACACCGCGGGCTGTTTTGGGTTAGTTAATTAAAAACTATGATAAACTTTGATTTAAAAGTTGTTATTCTGAGAAAATGATTTTTATTATGAACATGAAACTATATCCAAAAATTATGGTTAAACTCAAAGTGAAAGTATGTTTTCTAAAATGGTCATCTAGACGTCGTTCTTTCGACTGAAATGACTACCTTTATAAAAACGACTTGTAACTTATTTTTCCGACTATACACCTATACTTTTTCTGTTTAGATTCATAAAATAGAGTTCAATATGAAACCATAGCAATTTGATTCATTCAAAACGGATTTAAAATGAAGAAGTTATGGGTAAAACAAGATTGGATAATTTTTCTCATTTTAGCTACGTGAAAATTGGTAACAAATCTATTCCAACCATAACTTAATCAACTTGTATTGTATATTATGTAATCTTGAGATACCATAGACACGTATACAATGTTTCGACCTATCATGTCGACACATCTATATATATTTCGGAACAACCATAGACACTCTATATGTGAATGTTGGAGTTAGCTATACAGGGTTGAGGTTGATTCCAAAATATATATAGTTTGACTTGTGATCAATACTGAGATACGTATACACTGGGTCGTGGATTGATTCAAGATAATATTTATCGATTTATTTCTGTACATCTAACTGTGGACAACTAGTTGTAGGTTACTAACGAGGACAGCTGACTTAATAAACTTAAAACATCAAAATATATTAAAAGTGTTGTAAATATATTTTGAACATACTTTAATATATATGTATATATTGTTATAGGTTCGTGAATCAACAGTGGCCACGTCTTACTTCTCGACGAAGTAAAAATCTGTGAAAGTGAGTTATAGTCCCACTTTTAAAATCTAATATTTTTGGGATGAGAATACATGCAGGTTTTATAAATGATTTACAAAATAGACACAAGTACGTGAAACTACATTCTATGGTTGAATTATCGAAATCGAATATGCCCCTTTTTATTAAGTCTGGTAATCTAAGAATTAGGGAACAGACACCCTAATTGACGCGAATCCTAAAGATAGATCTATTGGGCCTAACAAACCCCATCCAAAGTACCGGATGCTTTAGTACTTCGAAATTTATATCATATCCGAAGGGTGTCCCGGAATGATGGAGATATTCTTATATATGCATCTTGTTAATGTCGGTTACCAGGTGTTCACCATATGAATGATTTTTATCTCTATGTATGGGATGTGTATTGAAATATGAAATCTTGTGGTCTATTGTTACGATTTGATATATATAGGTTAAACCTATAACTCACCAACATTTTTGTTGACGTTTAAAGCATGTTTATTCTCAGGTGAATATTAAGAGCTTCCGCTGTTGCATACTAAAATAAGGACAAGATTTGGAGTCCATGTTTGTATGATATTGTGTAAAAACTGCATTCAAGAAACTAATTTCGATGTAACATATTTGTATTGTAAACCATTATGTAATGGTCGTGTGTAAACAGGATATTTTAGATTATCATTATTTGATAATCTACGTAAAGCTTTTTAAACCTTTATTTATGAAATAAAGGTTATGGTTTGTTTTAAAAATGAATGCAGTCTTTGAAAAACGTCTCATATAGAGGTCAAAACCTCGCAACGAAATCAATTAATATGGAACGTTTTTAATCAATAAGAACGGGACATTTCAGTTGGTATCCGAGCGTTGGTCTTAGAGAACCAGAATTTTTGCATTAGTGTGTCTTATCGAGTTTGTTAGGATGCATTAGTGAGTCTGGACTTCGACCGTGTTTACTTGAAAAATGATTGCTTAACAAATTTTGTTGGAAACTATATATTTTTATCATGTGAATATTATGTGATATATTAATCTCTTAACGCATTTGATATTATGTGATAGATGTCTACCTCTAGAACAAGTCCCATTGACTCACCTAATAATAATGAAGAGTCAAATATAAATTGGAATGATTCGTGGACTGATTCACAAGTTCCCGAAGAGGAACCGGAAGAAGAGTCGGAACCGGAAGAAGAATCGGAACCGGAAGAAGAATCGGAACCGGATGAAGAAATAGAACCGGTGGGGGAAATAATAAAACGGTTAAGTAAAAGAAAATTCTCAACCAACCGACCAAGGTTAATTATGGTCAATGGTGTTTCCACTAAGGAAGCAAAATATTGGGAGGATTACCAATTCTCCGATGAATCGGATTCTGACGAGAATTCCGATGATGTTATAGAAATTACCCCAACTGAATTTAAAAAGGCAAAAGAAAATAATAAGGGAAAGGGCATAAAAATAGAGAAATCTAATTCCAACCCCGATGAACTTTATATGTATCGTCAACCCCAGAAGACCTTAAGTTGTAACAATGACCCGGGAACCTCTAAACCACCAGGTTTTTCTAAACCAATGTGGATAACGACGGCTCGTATTAGGGGAACATCATATATCCCTAGAAACTTGGCAAAACGAACCAAAACCGAAGAAGAAGAAACAAACGAGTCGGAATAAGATAGTTGTATTCGTGTGGTGTAATATATGTAATATAGTGTGCTTATGCTTTATGATATATGTAAAAATTGCTTGTATTAATAAGTATTTTTTTTTATGAATCTAACTCTTGTTCTATTTTACAGTATAAAAACACAAAATGGATAGACAACCCAATATTTTAAGAGACCTACCCGGAGACATGATTGATGAAATCTTGTCTAGAGTCGGTCAGAATTCCTCGGCACAACTATTTAAGGCGAGATCAGTTTGTAAGACATTCGAAGAACGTTCCAAGAATGCCTTGGTTTATAAAAGGCTTTCGTTCGAAAGATGGGGGATATCACATTGGGAAATCCATAAGTTACGATGTGTTTACTTTGACGCATATATTGCGGGGAACCCAAATGCTATTTTACGCAATGGGTTAAGAAATTATTTTGACTCAATATATCCGAATATTGGACTTCGTGATTTAGAAAAAGCGGCTAACATGCAACATAAAGAAGCATGTTATGCTTACGGATTAGTAATGTTCGCTTCTCACCAAAGTGAGAACAAGAACATCGGGCTACAACTATTAAACAAAACGTTCTCACAAGTGACGGAGTCGGTAATTGGGGTAAGAAATGAGGTTTTTAGGTTATTACGAGACCGTTGGTCATTACGTAACCCTCGTCCCTTTGACGACGTTACAACACGCTGTCTTATCAACGGCCATAACGGTTATGTTCCACAAGACCAAGGATGGGAAGTAATCCTAGTAAAACCAGAATGCATGACTTGTTTCTGGACGTATGAATTACGTGTCTTTATTGCCTTTGCTGAACGACTTGTGTACTAGCTAGAATTATCTTCATAACCATCTTGTATCAAATTTATTGTGTGCTATATTTCATGCTATATGTAAAATAAGCGGTATTGTAAGTTTGTAAAATATTGTATAAAAGTTTGAACTCGAAATATTATTATAATCAGTTTTTCATATAGAATTGTAGTAGTTGAATTGTATATTAGCTACTAAGTATGAACTTAACGGGTAGGTACTACCCGAATTTAAACTTATAAAACGCTAATATGAAGAAAAAGCTTTTATAAATGAGTTCATATTATGCTACGAAATACTATTAACTACTCTTAATATTCTGTATGATTAACTTGTTCCATTTGACTATTTTGAAGGAAATGGCACCGACTACTCGACACACCGTGAATATGAATGAAGAGGAATTCCGTACTTTTCTAGCTTCAAACATAGCCGCAGTACAGGCTGCGCTACATACCAACAATAACCTTGGATCTAGCAGTACAGGAAATCGTGTAGGATGCACCTACAAAGAATTCACTGCCTGCAAACCTTTGGAATTTGATGGAACCGAAGGACCGATCGGATTGAAACGGTGGACCGAGAAGGTCGAATCGGTGTTTGCCATAAGTAAGTGTACTGAAGAGGACAAAGTAAAGTACGCTACGCATACCTTCACAGGTTCTGCGTTAACATGGTGGAATACTTATCTAGAGCAAGTGGGACAAGACGATGCGTACGCACTACCGTGGTCTGCATTCAAGCACTTGATGAACGAGAAGTACCGTCCCAGAACCGAGGTCAATAAGCTCAAGACAGAACTTAGAGGGTTACGAACCCAAGGATTTGATATTACCACGTACGGAAGACGATTCACAGAATTGTGCCTATTGTGTCCGGGAGCATTCGAAGATGAGGAAGAGAAGATTGACGCGTTTGTGAAAGGATTACCGGAAAGAATCCAAGAAGATATAAGTTCACACGAGCCCGCCTCCATACAACAGGCATGTAGAATGGCTCACAAACTAGTGAACCAGATTGAAGAAAGAATTAAAGAACAGACTGCTGAAGAGGCCAATGTGAAACAAGTCAAAAGAAAGTGGAAGGAAAACGGTGATAAGAATCACCAATACAACAACAACATCAATTACAACAATAATCGCAACAATTATCCCAACAATCGCAATATCAATCGCAACTACAACAAACGGCCCAACAACAACAACAACAACAACAACAACAACAACAACAACAACAACAACAACAACAACAACAATCATCCCAACAACAATAATAACCGCAACAACAACAACAATCAGAAGCAGCTATGCCAAAGGTGTGAAAAGTATCACTCGGGGTTCTGCACCAAATTTTGCAACAAGTGTAAAAGAAATGGTCATAGCGCGGCGAAGTGTGAGGTCTACGGACCAGGGATTAATAGAACGAAAGGAACAAATGGTGTCGGAACGAGTAATGGCGGAGCAAGTAGTGTCGGAGCAAGTTATGCCAATGTAGTTTGTTATAAATGTGGAAAACCGGGCCACATTATTAGAAATTGCCCGAACCAGGAGAACACGAATGGACAAGGCCGCGGAAGAGTTTTCAATATTAATGCGGCAGAGGCACAGGAAGACCCGGAGCTTGTTACGGGTACGTTTCTTATTGACAATAAATCTGCTTACGTTTTATTTGATTCGGGTGCGGATAGAAGCTATATGAGTAGAGATTTTTGTGCTAAATTAAGTTGTCCATTGACGCCTTTGGATAGTAAATTTTTACTCGAATTAGCAAATGGTAAATTAATTTCAGCAAATAATATATGTCGGAATCGAGAAATTAAACTGGTTAGCGAAACATTTAAGATTGATTTGATACCAGTAGAGTTAGGGAGTTTTGATGTGATAATCGGTATGGACTGGTTGAAAGAAGTGAAAGCAGAGATCGTTTGTTACAAAAATGCAATTCGCATTATACGAGAAAAAGAAAAACCCTTAATGGTGTACGGAGAAAAGGGCAACACGAAGCTACATCTTATTAGTAATTTGAAGGCACAAAAACTAATAAGAAAAGGTTGCTATGCTGTTCTAGCACACGTCGAGAAAGTACAAACTGAAGAAAAGAGCATCAATGATGTTCCCATTGCAAAAGAATTTCCCGATGTATTTCCGAAAGAATTACCGGGATTACCCCCACATCGATCCGTTGAATTTCAAATAGATCTTGTACCAGGAGCTGCACCAATAGCTCGTGCTCCTTACAGACTCGCATCCAGCGAGATGAAAGAACTGCAAAGCCAATTACAAGAACTTTTAGAGCGTGGTTTCATTCGACCAAGCACATCACCGTGGGGAGCTCCTGTTTTGCTTGTCAAGAAGAAAGATGGTACATTCAGGTTGTGTATCGACTACCGAGAGTTGAACAAACTTACCATCAAGAACTGCTATCCACTACCGAGAATCGACGACTTATTTGATCAACTACAAGGCTCGTCTGTTTATTCAAAGATTGACTTACGTTCCGGGTATCATCAAATGCGGGTGAAAGAAGATGATATTCCAAAGACTACTTTCAGAACACGTTACGATCATTACGAGTTTATGGTCATGCCATTTAGTTTAACTAATGCACCAGCTGTGTTCATGGACCTTATGAACCGAGTGTGTGGACCATACCTTGATAAGTTTGTCATTGTTTTCATTGATGACATACTTATTTACTCAAAGAATGACCAAGAACACGGTGAACATTTGAGAAAGGTGTTAGAAGTATTGAGGAAGGAATAATTGTACGCTAAGTTTTCAAAGTGTGCATTTTGGTTGGAAGAAGTTCAATTCCTCGGTCACATAGTGAACAAAGAAGGTATTAAGGTGGATCCGGCAAAGATAGAAACTGTTGAAAAGTGGGAAACCCCGAAAACTCCGAAACACATACGCCAGTTTTTAGGACTAGCTGGTTACTACAGAAGGTTCATCCAAGACTTTTCCAGAATAGCAAAACCCTTGACTGCATTAACGTATAAAGGGAAGAAATTTGAATGGAATGATGAACAAGAGAAAGCGTTTCAGTTATTGAAGAAAAAGCTAACTACGGCACCTATATTGTCATTGCCTGAAGGGAATGATGATTTTGTGATTTATTGTGACGCATCAAAGAAAGGTCTCGGTTGTGTATTAATGCAACGAACGAAGGTGATTGCTTATGCGTCTAGACAATTGAAGATTCACGAACAAAATTATACGACGCATGATTTGGAATTAGGCGCGGTTGTTTTTGCATTAAAGACTTGGAGGCACTACTTATATGGGGTCAAAAGCATTATATATACTGACCACAAAAGTCTTCAACACATATTTAATCAGAAACAACTGAATATGAGGCAGCGTAGGTGGATTGAATTATTGAATGATTACGACTTTGAGATTCGTTACCACCCGGGGAAGGCAAATGTGGTAGCCGATGCCTTGAGCAGGAAGGACAGAGAACCCATTCGAGTAAAATCTATGAATATAATGATTCATAATAACCTTACTACTCAAATAAAGGAGGCGCAACAAGGAGTTTTAAAAGAAGGAAATTTTAAGGATGAAATACCCAAAGGATCGGAGCAGCATCTTAATATTCAGGAAGACGGAATCCGGAATCCGGTATAGGGCTGAAAGGATTTGGGTACCAAAATTTGGAGATATGAGAGAAATGGTACTTAGAGAAGCTCATAAAACCAGATACTCAATACATCCTGGAACGGGGAAGATGTACAAGGATCTCAAGAAACATTTTTGGTGGCCGGGTATGAAAGCCGATGTTGCTAAATACGTAGGAGAATGTTTGACGTGTTCTAAGGTCAAAGTTGAGCATCAGAAACCATCAGGTCTACTTCAACAACCCGAAATCCCAGAATGGAAATGGGAAAACATTACCATGGATTTCATCATTAAATTGCCAAGGACTGCAAGTGGTTTTGATACTATTTGGGTAATAGTTGATCGTCTCACCAAATCAGCACACTTCCTGCCAATAAGAGAAGATGACAAGATGGAGAAGTTAGCACGACTGTATTTGAAGGAAGTCGTCTCCAGACATGGAATACCAATTTCTATTATCTCTGATAGGGATGGCAGATTTATTTCAAGATTCTGGCAGACATTACAGCAAGCATTAGGAACTCGTCTAGACATGAGTACTGCCTATCATCCACAAACTGATGGGCAGAGCAAAAGGACGATATAAACGCTTGAAGACATGCTACGAGCATGTGTTATTAATTTCGAAAACAGTTGGGATCGACATCTACTGTTAGCAGAATTTTCCCACAACAACAGCTACCATTCAAGCATTGAGATGGCGCCGTTTGAAGCACTTTATGGTAGAAAGTGCAGGTCTCCGATTTGTTGGAGTGAAGTGGGGGATAGACAGATTACGGGTCCGGAGATTATACAAGAAACTACCGAGAAGATCATCCAAATTCAACAACGGTTGAAAACCGCCCAAAGTCGACAAAAGAGCTACGCTGACATTAAAAGAAAAGATATTGTAGCGACCCCGACAAATCGTCAAGTGACGGCGTCGGCTACGTGGGTCCCATTACCTGATTATAAGTCTTTAAGATAACGTTTGACCAAAATATGTCGCCTTCATTTCAAAATAAAGATTGTTTCAAAGTTTACAAGAATTGTTCAACCAAAAGTTAAGTTACAACGTTATAGATACGATTGAAATCTAGGCGACACGGTTTAAAGTAAAGTCAAAAGACGCTCCATGAAATGCATGTATACTCGACATCGGATGCAAGTATCAAATAGTAAGCGGAAGCATGTTTCACATATCGTGCAAGACCTGAGAAAAACATAGAAATCTGTCAACGAAAACGTTGGTGAAATCATAGGTTTAAGTAAGTAAGTACAAGTGAACCACAAGATTTGCATTAATGAAATAATAGTAATACATTCCAAAAGTTTGTTTCACGAGCACCCAATTATCAAAGCTTAACATTCCTTCCATTGTATACCCCATCACTTAGTGCTAGAACAAACACTGATTCTCGAAAATATATTTCATCCGTAGACGGTAGCGAACCGTCAAGGATGAGGGTTGTCAACCCATATGGCCATATAACATAAGTTCTCGCTTACACCCGGCAAGTGTAACTAATGATAATCGAATTGAGGATTTTGTTCTAAACTCGTATGTAGAATGTTTGTTTTCCCGTTCTTGTGTTCACTTAGTTCAAAAGAATCGTTTATGTTTTCTCATCCCAAATATAAGTTCAAAAAGAGTAAAAGTGGGACTATGATCTCACCTTTGATTGCAAGTGTAAATAGGTACTTCAACAAGTAATGTGCGCAAAGGACAACGCTAGTCTCGACCTAAACAAAGGTTGTATCAATAACGATAGTCACGAAGGGTCAAAGTTGTTCAATTAGTCATATGGCTCGACACGACTCGATTATGTAGCATGTGAAGCAAATTGTCAAGTTTCATGCAAGATACAAGTATAAAAGCATGTTAGGAAGATTGCATAAAAGTTTGGTTAAGTTTGACTAAAAGTCAAACTTGGTCAAAGTCAACGAAAAAGTCAACACGTTCGGGTCGGGTCTCGGACAAATTTTCTATGCTAGTTATTCATATATAAGCATGTTAAAACAAGTTGCATGTGAATTGGAGGTCTAGAACATGGCAAACATTTTTGATAAAATGGAAAAGTTGGACAGAATCTGGACAAGGCAAATGTCGCGCCGCGGCAAGGGGTGTCGCGCCGCGACATAACACATGGTCTGGTGTCAGGTCGTTTTCAAGGTTCAAGTCTTGGTCAAAACTTCAAACAAACGCAAAACGCAAACCGCAAACAATTAGAAGACGTATCTTATACCGTTGGAAAGCTCTTTTGACAAGGATCACAACTAAACACAAATCCTCAAACAAAAACATCATTTACAACAATCGAATTCTCGTCATGTGATCAATAAACGTTCATTTCAAAGCCTCAAGTTCATCAATATGCATTTTAAGTTCCGGGAATCCAATTTACACATATGATATGCCGTTTTGAAGGTAATGAAGCATACATTACAACTAATCACTAACAATTAACATTCCATGGCATTCAAGCATCCAAAAATTCATTTCAAGAACTAGCAAACCCTAGTCAAGCAACACCAAAATCAATAATCACGTTTTTGAAGTTTCTTTGATCAATCTATATATCAACATGAAGCTAATGATGCTAGTAACACTTTTAAAACATGAACTTTAACAATCTAACAACCTTTAATCATCCAAATCAAAGATTAAGCATACAATTTTCATTTTCAAGCTAGTTACACTAAAATCAACAAATCAAGCAAACAAATCATATATTCATGTTATACACGAGCCATAGTCACTAACTAACAACATTTCAAGTAATTAAAACGAATTTAGAGAAATTTAGTGTTTTAGAAATGTTACCCAAAATCAATGAGGTTGGTATCAAATCGAAGAGGATGAAACGAGGATTCCAAAAGTACAATTTGTTTTGATGTTTGATTCCTTGCTTGAATTTGGATGATGATTGAAGATGATGAAGAATTTAAGGTTTGAGTTTTTGGTTGAGAGAAAAGAAGAAAGAAAAGAAATTAAAAATGTGGGGAATGGTGGAGAAGTAGTTGACTTAGTCAACTACTAGTGATTAGTTTGGCCATATGGCAAAAATGGTCCCTCGAGTTTGTAGTCGGGTGCGGGAATTAACCAAACGAATATTTTAAAAACGCTCGAGTAAACGGGTGACGTTATATTTAAATAACGAGGATATTATGAACGTTAGTTAATGAAGATACAAATTTAAATCGCGAAAGATATTATTTAAAAAAAAAAAGACGGTGTTAAAATAAATTTAACGGAAAAACGCGGGATGTTACATTATCCACACCTCAAAAGAAATTTCGTCCCGAAATTTAGTTGGAAGTAGTATTTGTTGAATCTTCCTCCAGATCTCGTGTTGCCAATTCTACGAATAAGTGAAGGTACGTCCTTGGACATTTCAGCGAACTTGACGGTCGGGATCATATGTTGTTTTAAGGTTTGGTTTCACGATCCCTGGTTTTAACTGGTTTTCCCATGAAGAGAAGTTTGTCATCAATAGTTGGTGTATCTGGCAGGATTGCACGTTCCTGTTCCGCAGGACACGTTTCCAAATTTGTTACACGAAATGTAGGGTAAACGGAAACTTAATTGAGTCGAAAGTTCTAAGCGGTAGGAAGCGGTCCCAATACGCCCCAAGGTTTCAAAAGGTTCGATATTGCGGCTAGCCTTTCTCGATTTCCCCAAAATGGATTACACCTTTCCAAGGTGCGGTTTCTCAACATTATGCGGCTACACACTGGGATTTGTGAGGTTTTCATCTAAGTTTGGTATAACTCTTCTGGCGACCATGGGTTGTCTCGAGCCCTTCTCGGACTTGAAAGATCTCAATTGTTGTTTCTTGATGGAGTTCAGATTCGGTGATTTGCTTTGATTAAATGAACAGGGGTATGACGTTAGCAGTCATATGGGGTTTCGGAAAGTGCGTGCGAACACACGAGTGGTAACTACTGTTGTAAGAGTGATCTACTAAAGGTGACAATACGAGTTCGTGACATGTCTTTTCAAGACGTAAATCGTTCGTTTGCTTGGTTCATCGGTTTGTGGGTGGTACGCGGTACTCATGTCTAAGCGGGTCTCCAAGGTTTCTTGTAAAACTAGAAGTGAAACGAGTATTTCGATACGGGATAATTGACAAGGATACACCGTGTTGGAATAGAATCTCTTAAGATATGTTTGAACAAGTCAGTTAGGGTTCGAAAAATGTTCGTTAGGACTATTCACCCTCGTGGCGAATACTAATGTAATATGAGGAGTTTCTCTATCCATGGAGAAATGTTACAAGGAGTTTCCTTAAACGGAAATGTGAGCGATAAAGATAGGAGTGAAATGAGGACTTAGAATAGGATGAGCTTACATCTCGAGGTTGCCATATCGTGCCTCTAGTTGTCAAAAGTTGAAGTCTGAAAGAGAAACGAGATCGTACACGTAGTTGTATAGTTCGGGGTTGAATAATAGTTGGCCGATTATCAGGAACACAATGACATTAAGTCAAAGAAGAGTGAAGTATCGTTGGATTGTGTGTTATCTTAATTTCCAGTAATATCAGACGGTAACGGTGAAATAACAGAGGTATGTAGTATGGTACGTGATGACAAGAATATTGATCGGATCCACAATTTAGTATTCGAATTCTTCGTGCAAAATAACGAATTTCCGTCCCGTTGATTTCGAGTCGAGGGAGTATGCCTTTCGGCGTCCAAGTAGAAATATTTCCATATTTGAGTCCCATCTGGTGTTGTACGAATTTAGCTAGAAATGTTGGTGTGAAGAATCACGCTCAAGGTTCGATCGCGGAGAGATTAAAGTCGTGTAATACGAGAAAAGTCAGAAATGAATCTTTGGTAACAACCGGTGAGATCTAAGATTTTTACGAATACAAGTCTGAGTTGGGAGAGTTTCCTGATTACATGTGGCTTGATTTCGAGATTGATTGTAACGCTTTGACCATTAACTTCATGGTCTAGAAAATTGGACTTCGTTCAACAGAAATTCTCACTCGGAGAATTTGGTATAAAGTTGCTCTTTTCTCAAAAGTTCGAGCGTAAGATGGTGATGTTGTTCGTTTTCCTTCTTTACTTGAATAAGTTAAGATGTCATCTATAAATGTGATAACAGATTTGTCTAGATAAGTTGCATACGTGGTTTAGGAGGTTCATGAATACGGACGAGCCTTGGATAAATCGAATGGTACTAAGAGGGATTTACAACTAATGTTGCGAGTTCGGAAAAGACTCAGGAGACATCGTCTCACTTAACCCCCAATTGATGATAACCGGAACGGAGGTCGATTTGGAACATACGGGATTCGTGCAAATAATCATGAGGTCATGGATGCGAGGGAGAGGGTATCGGTTTCCAACCGAAAATTACTCAGTTCACGATAATCTATACAAGATGATGGGGAAACTTTTTTTTTTTTTTTTTTTTTTTTTTTTTAACGAAAAGGTTCCGAGCTCCCTAGTTCTATAGGTGTCAAGTCAAAAGTCTTAACGTATATCCTCCAATAAAATTTATCGATACGCAATGGTTTTCCGTTGGTCACTTGAATGGCGTAAGTAATATCTAGGGGGAGGGGTGGAGTGCAAAGAGTAGGCTCCAAAGCCTTGGATACAAAACATTTATCGATACCCGAATCGGATAAACATGAAACATAAGAGTCGTTGAGAAGAAACGTACCCGTAACTAATTGTCGTTCCGGGAATCCTATGTGTTAAGGTTGAAAGCTCATTCGCGTACATTAGGGTGGGCGTTCTTCTTGGGACATGCATTCTTAAAATGACCCAGTTGTCCACATTCAAAACAAGCACCCCTTCTGCGTGCACTGGGCACCTTTTTAGCGACGGGGGCGACACCCTTACAACTATAGGCCACATGGCCACTTCTTTGACACTTGATGCAAAATGGTCCGCCACATTTTCCATAATGATGTTTGTGGCACGTGTTGCAAAAAGGTCGTGTTCCAGCATAATTTTTCCTGCCGCCGGGGGTGAAAGGCTTCTTGGTGGAGTCGTTGTGGTTGTGGTTGCTTGATGGAGAGGCTTCCTGTTTTCTTTTGTTGTTAACTGGTTGGGCCTCGGCCGTTGGTGCCAGCGCTTCAATTTCATCCACCGTTTTTATAAATCGGCGGGCTATCATCACAGCCTCTTGTAGGTCGGCGGGTCTTAATGGCATTACCCCGTGTGGAATGCTCTTAGGGAGGCCATCCATGTAAAACTCAACTCCTTGGGGCCCGGGAGCCCGGAGGTTTGGACAAATTGAGGTTAGTTCGGCAAACCGTTGATTATAAGCTTCGAGGTCATCTCGGGCTATTTTTAAATTTCTTGGCCCCTGTTCGAGCCTTCGAGTCTCTTCGCGCGGGAAGTATTCGGTGGTCATTCTTTCTCTTAATTCGGTCCAAGAGAGTGTAAGGGCTTCATCGATACCCACCGATTGTACATACGTGTTCCACCATGAGAGAGCAATACCGGTGAGAGTGGGGGTGGAAAACTTGACCTTATCTTGGTCCCGACAACCGCTTATGCTAAAAACGGCTTCTGTTTGTTCGAACCATCGGGTGAGAGCAACCGGTCCTTCGGTTCCATTGAAAGTGGGAGGATTGTACTTCATGAAGTTCTTGTAGGAGCAACCTTCGCTTGAATTACCGGCTCCATGATTGTTGTTGTTAGAAAAGTGATCGGCCACGGCCGTACCCACGGCGGTGGTTATCATTCGTTGAAGAGCTTGTTCAAGAGTTTCGAGAGGAGTGTTGTGTTGACCTTGGTGAGCCATTGTTCCTTCATGACACAAGAATATCGTTGGTTAGTATTTTCAACAATACTAACCACAGTATGGAATAAGGATAGAGAGAAAATTTTTCCTTGACTCGCCTTAAATTCTTTACGTCATAATGTCGGAACGTCCATGTGAATCACCGTAATATAATCCCGGAAATTATATTACCCTGATTCTCATGTGCATTTAACATTACTTCATAAAGTCAAGGTGGCGCATCAACAAAATTTATCAACGTAAGATCAAGATCGAATACGAGTTAGATATGATAGAAGAGTTCGAGTATAAATGCACAATTTGTCAAATAATTCCTACTTCAGTCTATATGCCGGTTGTAGTCTAGATTCACCTATGTACCCTATGACTCGGGGTGGACACAAATGAACTCTAAATCCCTACAACCCAGGCTCTGATACCAACTGTAGCGACCCCGACAAATCGTCAAGTGACGGCGTCGGCTACGTGGGTCCCATTACCTGATTATAAGTCTTTAAGATAACGTTTGACCAAAATATGTCGCCTTCATTTCAAAATAAAGATTGTTTCAAAGTTTACAAGAATTGTTCAACCAAAAGTTAAGTTACAACGTTATAGATACGATTGAAATCTAGGCGACACGGTTTAAAGTAAAGTCAAAAGACGCTCCATGAAATGCATGTATACTCGACATCGGATGCAAGTATCAAATAGTAAGCGGAAGCATGTTTCACATATCGTGCAAGACCTGAGAAAAACATAGAAATCTGTCAACGAAAACGTTGGTGAAATCATAGGTTTAAGTAAGTAAGTACAAGTGAACCACAAGATTTGCATCAATGAAATAATAGTAATACATTCCAAAAGTTTGTTTCACGAGCACCCAATTATCAAAGCTTAACATTCCTTCCATTGTATACCCCATCACTTAGTGCTAGAACAAACACTGATTCTCGAAAATATATTTCATCCGTAGACGGTAGCGAACCGTCAAGGATGAGGGTTGTCAACCCATATGGCCATATAACATAAGTTCTCGCTTACACCCGGCAAGTGTAACTAATGATAATCGAATTGAGGATTTTGTTCTAAACTCGTATGTAGAATGTTTGTTTTCCCGTTCTTGTGTTCACTTAGTTCAAAAGAATCGTTTATGTTTTCTCATCCCAAATATAAGTTCAAAAAGAGTAAAAGTGGGACTATGATCTCACCTTTGATTGCAAGTGTAAATAGGTACTTCAACAAGTAATGTGCGCAAAGGACAACGCTAGTCTCGACCTAAACAAAGGTTGTATCAATAACGATAGTCACGAAGGGTCAAAGTTGTTCAATTAGTCATATGGCTCGACACGACTCGATTATGTAGCATGTGAAGCAAATTGTCAAGTTTCATGCAAGATACAAGTATAAAAGCATGTTAGGAAGATTGCATAAAAGTTTGGTTAAGTTTGACTAAAAGTCAAACTTGGTCAAAGTCAACGAAAAAGTCAACACGTTCGGGTCGGGTCTCGGACAAATTTTCTATGCTAGTTATTCATATATAAGCATGTTAAAACAAGTTGCATGTGAATTGGAGGTCTAGAACATGGCAAACATTTTTGATAAAATGGAAAAGTTGGACAGAATCTGGACAAGGCAAATGTCGCGCCGCGGCAAGGGGTGTCGCGCCGCGACATAACACATGGTCTGGTGTCAGGTCGTTTTCAAGGTTCAAGTCTTGGTCAAAACTTCAAACAAACGCAAAACGCAAACCGCAAACAATTAGAAGACGTATCTTATACCGTTGGAAAGCTCTTTTGACAAGGATCACAACTAAACACAAATCCTCAAACAAAAACATCATTTACAACAATCGAATTCTCGTCATGTGATCAATAAACGTTCATTTCAAAGCCTCAAGTTCATCAATATGCATTTTAAGTTCCGGGAATCCAATTTACACATATGATATGCCGTTTTGAAGGTAATGAAGCATACATTACAACTAATCACTAACAATTAACATTCCATGGCATTCAAGCATCCAAAAATTCATTTCAAGAACTAGCAAACCCTAGTCAAGCAACACCAAAATCAATAATCACGTTTTTGAAGTTTCTTTGATCAATCTATATATCAACATGAAGCTAATGATGCTAGTAACACTTTTAAAACATGAACTTTAACAATCTAACAACCTTTAATCATCCAAATCAAAGATTAAGCATACAATTTTCATTTTCAAGCTAGTTACACTAAAATCAACAAATCAAGCAAACAAATCATATATTCATGTTATACACGAGCCATAGTCACTAACTAACAACATTTCAAGTAATTAAAACGAATTTAGAGAAATTTAGTGTTTTAGAAATGTTACCCAAAATCAATGAGGTTGGTATCAAATCGAAGAGGATGAAACGAGGATTCCAAAAGTACAATTTGTTTTGATGTTTGATTCCTTGCTTGAATTTGGATGATGATTGAAGATGATGAAGAATTTAAGGTTTGAGTTTTTGGTTGAGAGAAAAGAAGAAAGAAAAGAAATTAAAAATGTGGGGAATGGTGGAGAAGTAGTTGACTTAGTCAACTACTAGTGATTAGTTTGGCCATATGGCAAAAATGGTCCCTCGAGTTTGTAGTCGGGTGCGGGAATTAACCAAACGAATATTTTAAAAACGCTCGAGTAAACGGGTGACGTTATATTTAAATAACGAGGATATTATGAACGTTAGTTAATGAAGATACAAATTTAAATCGCGAAAGATATTATTTAAAAAAAAAAGACGGTGTTAAAATAAATTTAACGGAAAAACGCGGGATGTTACAGATATAGAATTTGAAATTGGAGAGATGGTCATGCTTAAAGTTGCACCTTGGAAAGGCATTGTTCGATTTGGTAAATGAGGGAAATTAAATCCAAGGTATATTGGACCATTCAAGATTATTGATCGTGTCAGACCAGTAGCTTATCGACTTGAGTTACCTCAACAACTCGCGGCTGTACATAACACTTTCCACGTCTCGAATTTGAAGAAATGTTTTGCTAAAGAAGATCTCACTATTCCGTTAGATGAAATCCAAATCAACGAAAAACTTCAATTCATCGAAGAGCCCGTCGAAATAATGGATCGTGAGGTTAAAAGACTAAAGCAAAACAAGATACCAATTGTTAAGGTTCGATGGAATGCTCGTAGAGGACCCGAGTTCACCTGGGAGCGTGAAGATCAGATGAAGAAGAAATACCCGCATCTATTTCCAGAAGATTCGTCAACACCTTCAACAGCTTAAAATTTCGGGACGAAATTTATTTAACGGGTAGGTACTGTAGTGACCCGAACTTTTCCATGTTTATATATATTAATTGAGATTGATATTTACATGATTAAATGTTTCCAACATGTTAAGCAATCAAACTTGTTAAGACTTGATTAATTGAAATATGTTTCATATAGACAATTGACCACCCAAGTTGACCGGCGATTCACGAACGTTAAAACTTGTAAAAACGACATGACGATATATATATGGATATACATATGGTTAACATGAGATTATGATAAGTAAGTATCTCCATAAGTATATTAACAATGAGTTATATACATATAAACAAGACTACTAACTTAAGGATTTCGAAACGAGACATATATGTAACGATTATCGTTGTAACGACATTTAAATGTATATATATATCATATTAAGATATATTAATATATCATAACATCATGATAATATAATAATTTAACATCTCATTAGATATAATAAACAATGGGTTAACAACATTAATTGAGATCGTTAACTTAAAGGTTTCAAAACAACACTTACATGTAACGACTAACGATGACTTAACGACTCAGTTAAAATGTATATACATGTAGTGTATTTAGATGTATTAAAATACTTTTGGAAGACTTCAAGACATATATCAAAACACTCATACTTAACAAAAATGGTTACAGTTACTTTCCCATTCTTTTCTTTCATCAAGAATTCTAGTCGTATTCTTACCCGTATTATACACAGCTTCAAAACGTACTTACTATGGGTATATACCAATAGGAACTAGCATGGGATTCCACTCTTGATTATGTCATGTATGACTAATCAATTTTAACTTCTACCATGAGCTAGTCAACTAACTAGAACTCCTTTTAACCCCACTCACCACTCACCAATTACCACTCATCATTCACTCCATTTCACTTTCAATTCTCTTTCTAATTCTCTCTCAACACACACACACACACACACACACACACTATTATGAACGTATTTTTCCAGTAGTTAATCATCATCTTCATCAAAAATCACTTCAAGAATCAAGCTATAATCATCATAGGAAGAACACTTCAAGAACACTTCAAAAATCCCTTCAAGTCTACTAATTTACTTCCAAGCTTTCTAATCCATTCCAAGTAATCATCTAAGATCAAGAAACCTTTGTTATATACAATAGGTTATCTTTCTTATTCAAGGTAATATTCATATTCAAACTTTGATTCAATTTCTATAACTATAAACTATCTTAATTCGAGTAAAAATCTTACTTGAACTTGTTTTTGTGTCATGATCCTACTTCAAGAACTTTCAAGCCATCCAAGATCCTTTGAAGCTAGATCATTTCTTGTCACTTCCAGTAGGTTTACCTACTAAACTTTAGGTAGTAATGATGTTCATAACATCATTCGATTCATATATATAAAACTATCTTATTCGAAGGTTTAAACTCGTAATCACTAGAACATAGTTTAGTTAATTCTAAACTTGTTCGCAAACAAAAGTTAATCCTTCTAACTTGACTTTTAAAATCAACTAAACACATGTTCTATATCTATATGATATGCTAACTTAATGATTTAAAACCTGGAAACACGAAAAACACCGTAAAACCGGATTTACGCCGTCGTAGTAACACCGCGGGCTGTTTTGGGTTAGTTAATTAAAAACTATGATAAACTTTGATTTAAAAGTTGTTATTCTGAGAAAATGATTTTTATTATGAACATGAAACTATATCCAAAAATTATGGTTAAACTCAAAGTGGAAGTATGTTTTCTAAAATGGTCATCTAGACGTCGTTCTTTCGACTGAAATGACTACCTTTACAAAAAAGACTTGTAACTTATTTTTTCGACTATAAACCTATACTTTTTCTGTTTAGATTCATAAAATAGAGTTCAATATGAAACCATAGCAATTTGATTCACTCAAAACGGATTTAAAATGAAGAAGTTATGGGTAAAACAAGATTGGATAATTTTTCTCATTTTAGCTACGTGAAAATTGGTAACAAATCTATTTCAACCATAACTTAATCAACTTGTATTGTATATTATGTAATCTTGAGATACCATAGACACGTATACAATGTTTCGACCTATCATGTCGACACATCTATATATATTTCGGAACAACCATAGACACTCTTTATGTGAATGTTGGAGTTAGCTATACAGGGTTGAGGTTGATTTCAAAATATATATAGTTTGAGTTGTGATCAATACTGAGATACGTATACACTGGGTCGTGGATTGATTCAAGATAATATTTATCGATTTATTTCTGTACATCTAACTGTGGACAACTAGTTGTAGGTTACTAACGAGGACAGCTGACTTAATAAACTTAAAACATCAAAATATATTAAAAGTGTTGTAAATATATTTTGAACATACTTTAATATATATGTATATATTGTTATAGGTTCGTGAATCAACAGTGGCCAAGTCTTACTTCTCGACGAAGTAAAAATCTGTGAAAGTGAGTTATAGTCCCACTTTTAAAATCTAATATTTTTGGGATGAGAATACATGCAGGTTTTATAAATGATTTACAAAATAGACACAAGTACGTGAAACTACATTCTATGGTTGAATTATCGAAATCAAATATGCCCCTTTTTATTAAGTCTGGTAATCTAAGAATTAGGGAACAGACACCCTAATTGACGCGAATCCTAAAGATAGATCTATTGGGCCTAACAAACCCCATCCAAAGTACCGGATGCTTTAGTACTTCGAAATTTATATCATATCTGAAGGCTGTCCCGGAATGATGGGGATATTCTTATATATGCATCTTGTTAATGTCGGTTACCAGGTGTTCACCATATGAATGATTTTTATCTCTATGTATGGGATGTGTATTGAAATATGAAATCTTGTGGTCTATTGTTACGATTTGATATATATAGGTTAAACCTATAACTCACCAACATTTTTGTTGACGTTTAAAGCATGTTTATTCTCAGGTGAATATTAAGAGCTTTCGCTGTTGCATACTAAAATAAGGACAAGATTTGGAGTCCATGTTTGTATGATATTGTGTAAAAACTGCATTCAAGAAACTGATTTCGATGTAACATATTTGTATTGTAAACCATTATGTAATGGTCGTGTGTAAACAGGATATTTTAGATTATCATTATTTGATAATCTACGTAAAGCTTTTTAAACCTTTATTTATGAAATAAAGGTTATGGTTTGTTTTAAAAATGAATGCAGTCTTTGAAAAACGTCTCATATAGAGGTCAAAACCTCGCAACGAAATCAATTAATATGGAACGTTTTAAACAATAAGAACGGGACATTTCAATTTCCTCGTTTGATTCTAATACCAAGAATCACCTCAGCCTCCCCCATATCTTTCATTTCAAAACTAGATGATAAAAACTTTTTGGTTGTATCAACTTGGTGTTGATCAGTACCAAAAATCAACATGTCATCTACATATAGACAAATTATAACTCCTTTACCGAAATTATCAAATTTGCTATATACACACTTGTCATCTTGTTTATTGCAAAACCATTAGAAAAAATCACATCATCAAACTTTTGACGCCATTGTTTAGGTGCTTGTTTCAAACCATACAATGACTTCTTCAGTTTGCACACCTTATTTTTATTTCTAGGCATCACAAACCCTTCAGGTTGTTTCATGTAAATCTCCTCATCCAACTCACCATTCAATAATGCAGTTTTCACATCTATTTGATGAATTACAAGATTATGTATAGCTCCAAGAGCTACAACAATCTAATAGTGGAAATTCTAGCAACAGGAGCATAGGTAACAAAAAAGTCAATACCTTCCTTTTGCCTAAATCCTTGGATTACCAATCTAGCTTTGTACTTATCTATGGTACCATCCACTTTCATCTTCCTTTTGAGGATCCATTTACAACTTAAAGATTTATAGCCAGGAGGTAAATCAACCAAAACCCAGGTATCATTATGCAAGATTGAATCAATCTCAACATGAATCGCTCCTTTCCAGAAATTTACATCCCTAGATGCCATGGCTTCACTAAAAGTCCTTGGATCTCCTTCAGCAATAAAAAAATATTGATGTTGAGACATAGTCCCATCCCTTTTTCCTTCAACTAAATATAGATGAAAATCAGATCCAAAAGACTTAGCTTTCTTAGAACTCCTTCTAGGTACTGATGATTCAGGAACATCACTCGCTTAATTTAAATCGTTGGTGAGGGATTTCTGAATCAAATCCCTAGGTCTAGGTATAGACGTAAATCTATTTTCATCAAATATTGCATCTCTAGACTCTATCACAGTGTTAATTGATACAGAGTCATTAGATTCTATAACATAAAATCTATATGTCTTGGAATGCTCAGCATACCCAATGAAGATACAATCTATACCTTTTGTAGTGACCCGAACTTTTCCATGATTATATGTTATATGAGATTCATGTTTATATGATTAAATGTTTCCAACATGTTAAGCAATCAAAATTGTTAAGACTTGATTAATGGAAATGAGTTTCATGTAGACAATTGACCACCCAAGTTAACTGGCGATTCACGAACGTTAAAACTTGTAAAAATGACATTATGATATATATATATATATATATATATATATATATATATATATATATATATATATATATATATATATATATATATATATATATATATATATATATAACATGATATTATGATAAGTAAGTATCTCACCAAGTATATTAACAAAGAGTCATATGCATAAAATGAAACTACTGAATTAAGGATTTCGAAACAATATATATATGTAACGATTATCGTTGTAATAACATTTTAACATATATATATATATATTAAGATATACTTATACACCATGTTATCATGTTACCATAACAATTTAACATCTCATTAAATATAATAACAATGGATTAATTACATTTAAGAAGATCATTAACTTAAAAGTTTCAAAATAACACTTACATGTAACGACTAACGGTGACTTAACGACTCAGTTAAAATGTATATACATGTAGTGTATTAAGATGTATTAATACACTTTTGGAAGACTTCAAGACACATATCAAAATGCTCATACTTATCAAAGTTGGTCACAATTACATTCTCATTCATTTCCATCAACAATTCTACTCGTATTCATCCGTATTTGTACTCGTACGATACCCAGCTTCTAGATGTGTTTACTATTAGTATATACACTCAATGATCAGCTCCTTAGCAGCCTTAATGAGTCACCTAAACATGTGGGAGCCATCATTTAACATCTAGCATGAATTATTACACTAAAAATCAAACTAATGGAGCCTATATGACAAAGGCAAGTTCACATGAACTTACACACACATCAAACACTTTCTCATTCAACTTCCATGCATCAAATTGATCTCTCTCAAACTCTCTCTTGATTTTCTAAGTGTTCTTCATCATCTTCATCAAAATCTAGCTCAATCTAGCTCAAAAATCCATACATAGATCAACATACAAAACAACTACTCAAGAACACATCAAGAACACTTTCAAGTTTGCAAGTCTACTTTCAAGCTTTCTAATCCATTCCAAGTAATCATATAAAATCAAGAAACCTTTATTATTTACAGTAGGTTATCTCTCTAATTCAAGGTAATACTCATATTCAAATTTGATTCAATTTCTATAACTATAACAATCTTAATTCGAGTAGTAATCTTACTTGAATATATTTTTGTGTCATGATTCTACTTCAAGAACTTCCAAGCCATCCAAGATCCTTTGAAGCTCTAGATCATTTCTTGTCATTTCCAGTAGGTTTACCTACTATACTTGAGGTAGTAATGATGTTCATAACATCATTCGATTCATATATATATAACTATCTTATTCTTAGATTTAAACTTGTAATCACTAGAACATAGTTTAGTTAATTCTAAACTTGTTCGAAAACAAAGTTAATCCTTCTAACTTAACTTTTAAAATCAACTAAACACATGTTCTATATCTATATGATATGCTAACTTAATGATTTAATGTAGTGACCCGAACTTTTCCATGTTTATATATATTAATTGAGATTGATATTTACATGATTAAATGTTTCCAACATGTTAAGCAATCAAACTTGTTAAGACTTGATTAATTGAAATAGGTTTCATATAGACAATTGACCACCCAAGTTGACCGGTGATTCACGAACGTTAAAACTTGTAAAAACTATATGATGACATATATATGGTTATATATATAGTTAACATGATATTATGATAAGTAAACATATCATTAAGTATATTAACAATGAACTACATATGTAAAAACAAGACTACTAACTTAATGATTTTGAAACGAGACATATATGTAACGATTATCGTTGTAACGACATTTAATGTATATATATCATATTAAGAGATATTCGTACATCATAATATCATGATAATATAATATTTTAAAATCTCTTTTGATATTATAAACATTGGGTTAACAACATTTAACAAGATCGTTAACCTAAAGGTTTCAAAACAACATTTACATGTAACGACTAACGATGACTTAACGACTCAGTTAAAATGTATATACATGTAGTGTTTTAATATGTATTCATACACTTTTGAAAGACTTCAAGACACTTATCAAAATACTTCTACTTAACAAAAATGCTTACAATTACATCCTCGTTCAGTTTCATCAACAATTCTACTCGTATGCACCCGTATTCGTACTCGTACAATACACAGCTTTTAGATGTATGTACTATTGGTATATACACTCCAATGATCAGCTCTTAGCAGCCCATGTGAGTCACCTAACACATGTGGGAACCATCATTTGGCAACTAGCATGAAATATCTCATAAAATTACAAAAATATGAGTAATCATTCATGACTTATTTACATGAAACAAATTACATATCCTTTATATCTAATCCATACACCAATGACCAAAAACACCTACAAACACTTTCATTCTTCAATTTTCTTCATCTAATTGATCTCTCTCAAGTTCCATCTTCAAGTTCTAAGTGTTCTTCATATATTCTACAAGTTCTAGTTACATAAAATCAAGAATACTTTCAAGTTTGCTAGCTCACTTCCAATCTTGTAAGGTGATCATCCAACCTCAAGAAATCTTTGTTTCTTACAGTAGGTTATTATTCTAATACAAGGTAATAATCATATTCAAACTTTGGTTCAATTTCTATAACTATAACAATCTTATTTCAAGTGATGATCTTACTTGAACTTGTTTTCGTGTCATGATTCTGCTTCAAGAACTTCAAGCCATCCAAGGATCCGTTGAAGCTAGATCCATTTTTCTCTTTTCCAGTAGGTTTATCCAAGGAACTTAAGGTAGTAATGATGTTCATAACATCATTCGATTCATACATATAAAGCTATCTTATTCGAAGGTTTAAACTTGTAATCACTAGAACATAGTTTAGTTAATTCTAAACTTGTTCGCAAACAAAAGTTAATCCTTATAACTTGACTTTTAAAATCAACTAAATACATGTTCTATATCTATATGATATGCTAACTTAATGATTTAAAACCTGGAAACACGAAAAACACCGTAAAACTGGATTTACGCCGTTGTAGTAACACCGCGGGCTGTTTTGGGTTAGTTAATTAAAAACTATGATAAACTTTGATTTAAAAGTTGTTATTCTGAGAAAATGATTTTTATTATGAACATGAAACTATATCCAAAAATTATGGTTAAACTCAAAGTGGAAGTATGTTTTCTAAAATGGTCATCTAGACGTCGTTCTTTCGACTGAAATGGCTACCTTTACAAAAACGACTTGTAACTTATTTTTCCGACTATAAACCTATACTTTTTCTGTTTAGATTCATAAAATAGAGTTCAATATGAAACCATAGCAATTTGATTCACTCAAAACGGATTTAAAATGAAGAAGTTATGGGTAAAACAAGATTGGATAATTTTTCTCATTTTAGCTACGTGAAAATTGGTAACAAATCTATTCCAACCATAACTTAATCAACTTGTATTGTATATTATGTAATCTTGAGATACCATAGACACGTATACAATGTTTAGACCTATCATGTCAACACATCTATATATATTTCGGAACAACCATAGACACTCTATATGTGAATGTTGGAGTTAGCTATACAGGGTTGAGGCTGATTCCAAAATATATATAGTTTGAGTTGTGATCAATACTGAGATACGTATACACTGGGTCGTGGATTGATTCAAGATAATATTTATCGATTTATTTCTGTACATCTAACTATGGACAACTAGTTGTAGGTTACTAACGAGGACAGCTGACTTAATAAACTTAAAACATCAAAATATATTAAAAGTGTTGTAAATATATTTTGAACATACTTTGATTTATATGTATATACTGTTATAGGTTCGTGAATCAACTAGTGGCCAAGTCTTACTTCCCGACGAAGTAAAAATCTGTGAAAGTGAGTTATAGTCCCACTTTTAAAATCTAATATTTTTGGGATGAGAATTCATGCAGGTTTTATAAATGATTTACAAAATAGACACAAGTACGTGAAACTACATTCTATGGTTGAATTATCGAAATCGAATATGCCCCCTTTTATTAAGTCTGGTAATCTAAGAATTAGGGAACAGACACCCTAATTGACGCGAATCCTAAAGATAGATCTATTGGGCCTAACAAACCCCATCCAAAGTACCGGATGCTTTAGTACTTCGAAATTTATATCATATCCGAAGGCTGTCCCGAAATGATGGGGATATTCTTATATATATGCATCTTGTTAATGTCGGTTACCAGGTGTTCACCATATGAATGATTTTTATCTCTATGTATGGGATGTATATTGAAATATGAAATCTTGTGGTCTATTGTTACGATTTGATATATATAGGTTAAACCTATAACTCACCAACATTTTTGTTGACGTTTAAAGCATGTTTATTCTCAGGTGAATACTAAGAGCTTCCGCTGTTGCATACTAAAATAAGGACAAGATTTGGAGTCCATGTTTGTATGATACTGTGTAAAAACTGCATTCAAGAAACTGATTTCGATGTAACATATTTGTATTGTAAACCATTATGTAATGGTCGTGTGTAAACAGGATATTTTAGATTATCATCATTTGATAATCTAAGTAAAGTTTTTTAAACCTTTATTTATGAAATAAAGGTTATGGTTTGTTTTAAAAATGAATGCAGTCTTTGAAAAACGTCTCATATAGAGGTCAAAACCTCGCAACGAAATCAATTAATATGGAACGTTTTTAATCAATAAGAAAGGGACATTTCAGTTGGTATCCGAGCGTTGGTCTTAGAGAACCAGAATTTTGCATTAGTGTGTCTTATCGAGTTTGTTAGGATGCATTAGTGAGTCTGGACTTCGACCGTGTTTACTTGAAAAATGATTGCTTAACAAATTTTGTTGGAAACTATATATTTTTAACATGTGAATATTATGTGATATATTAATCTCTTAACGCGTTTGATATTATGTGATAGATGTCTACCTCTAGAACAAGTCCCATTGACTCACCTAATAATAATGAAGAGTCAAATGTAAATTGGAATGATTCGTGGACTGATTCACAAGTTCCCGAAGAGGAACCGGAAGAAGAGTCGGAACCGGAAGAAGAATCGGAACCGGAAGAAGAATCAGAACCGGATGAAGAAATAGAACCAGTGGGGGAAATAATAAAACGGTTAAATAAAAGAAAATCCTCAACCAACCGACCAAGGTTAATTATGGTCAATGGTGTTTCCGCCAAGGAAGCAAAATATTGGGAGGATTACCAATTCTCCGATGAATCGGATTCCGACGAGAATTCCGATGATGTTATAGAAATTACCCCAACTAAATTTAAAAAGGCAAAAGAAAATAATAAGGGAAAGGGCATAAAAATAGAGAAATCTAATTCCAACCCCGATGAACTTTATATGTATCGTCAACCCCCGAAGTCCTTAAGTTGTAACAATGACCCGGGAACCTCTAAACCACCAGGTTTTTCTAAACCAATGTGGAAAACGACGGCTCATATTAGGGGAACATCATATATCCCTAGAAACTTGGCAAAACGAACCAAAACCAAAGAAGAAGAAACAAGCGAGTCGGAATAAGATAGTTGTATTCGTGTAGTGTAATATATGTAATATAGTGTGCTTATACTTTATGATATATGTAAAAATTGCTTGTATTAATAAGTATTTTTTTTATGAATCTAACTCTTGTCTATTTTACAGTATAAAAACACATAATGGATAGACAACCCAATATTTTAAGAGACCTACCCGGAGACATGATTGATGAAATCTTGTCTAGAGTCGGTCAGAATTCTTCGGCACAACTATTTAAGGCGAGATTAGTTTGTAAGACATTCGAAGAACGTTCCAAGAATGCCTTGGTTTATAAAAGGCTTTCATTCGAAAGATGGGGGATATCACATTGGGAATTCCATAAGTTACGACGTGTTTACTTTGACGCATATATTGCGGGGAACCCAAATGCTATTTTACGCAATGGGTTAAGAAATTATTTTGACTCAATATATCCGAATATTGGACTTCGTGATTTAGAAAAAGCGGCTAACATGCAACATAAAGAAGCATGTAATGCTTACGGATTAGTAATGTTCGCTTCTCACCAAAGTGAGAACAAGAACATCGGGCTACAACTATTAAACAAAATGTTCCCACAAGTGACGGAGTCGGTAATTGGGGTAAGAAATGAGGTTTTTAGATTGTTACGGGACTGTTGGACATTACGTAACCCTCGTCCCTTTGACGACGTTACAACACGCTGTCTTATCAACGGCCATAACGGTTATGTTCCACAAGACCAAGGATGGGAAGTAATCCTAGTAAAACCAGAATGCATGACTTGTTTCTGGACGTATGAATTACGTGTCTTTATTGTCTTTGCTGAATGACTTGTGTACTAGCTAGAATTATCTTCACAACCATCTTGTATCAAATTTATTGTGTGCTATATTTCATGCTATATGTAAAATAAGCGGTATTGTAAGTTTGTAAAATATTGTGTAAAAGTTTGAACGCGAAATATTATTATAATCAGTTTTTTATATAGAATTGTAGTAGTTGAATTGTATATTAGCTACTAAGTATGAACTTAACGGGTAGGTACTACCCGAATTTAAACTTATAAAACGCTAATATGAAGAAAAAGCTTTTATAAATGAGTTCATATTATGCTACGAAATACTATTAACTACTCTTAATATTCTGTATGATTAACTTGTTCCATTTGACTATTTTGAAGAAAATGGCACCGACTACTCGACACACCGTGAATATGAATGAAGAGGAATTCCGTACTTTTCTAGCTTCAAACATAGCCGCAGTACAGGCTGCGCTACATACCAACAATAACCTTGGATCTAACAGTACAGGAAATCGTGTAGGATGCACCTACAAAGAATTCACTGCCTGCAAACCTTTGGAATTTGATGGAACCGAAGGACCGATCTGATTGAAACGGTGGACCGAGAAGGTCGAATCGGTGTTTGCCATAAGTAAGTATACTGAAGAGGACAAAGTAAAGTACGCTACGCATACCTTCACAAGTTCTGCATTAACATGGTGGAATACCTATCTAGAGCAAGTGGGACAAGATGATGCGTACGCACTACCGTGGTCAGCATTCAAGCACTTGATGAACGAGAAGTACCGTCCCAGAACCGAGGTCAATAAGCTCAAGACAGAACTTAGAGGGTTACGAACCCAAGGATTTGATATTACCACGTACGAAAGACGATTCACAGAATTGTGCCTATTGTGTCCGGGAGCATTCGAAGATGAGGAAGAGAAGATCGACGCGTTTGTGAAAGGATTACCGGAAAGAATCCAAGAAGATATAAGTTCACACGAGCCCGCCTCCATACAACAGGCATGTAGAATGGCTCACAAACTAGTGAACCAGATTGAAGAAAGAATTAAAGAACAGACTGTTGAAGAGGCCAATGTGAAGCAAGTCAAAAGAAAGTGGTAGGAAAACGGTGATAAGAATCACCAATACAACAACAGCAATTACAACAATAATCGCAACAATTATCCCAACAATCGCAACATCAATCGCAACTACAACAAACGGCCCAACAACAACAACAACAATAACAACAGCAACTACAACAATCATCCCAACAACAATAATAATCGCAACAACAACAACAATCAGAAGCAGCTATGCCAAAAGTGTGAAAAGTATCACTCGGGGTTCTGCACCAAATTTTGCAACAAGTGTAAAAGAAATGTTCATAGTGCGGCGAAGTGTGAGGTCTACGGACCAGGGGTTAATAGAACGAAAGGAGCAAATGGTGTCGGAATGAGTAATGGAGGAGCAAGTAGTGTCGGAGCAAGTTATGCCAATGTAGTTTGTTATAAATGTGGAAAACCGGGCCACATTATTAGAAATTGCCCGAACCAGGAGAACACGAATGGACAAGGCCGCGGAAGAGTTTTCAATATTAATGCGGCAGAGGCACAGGAAGACCCGGAGCTTGTTACGGGTACGTTTCTTATTGACAATAAATCTGCTTACGTTTTATTTGATTCGGGTGCGAATAGAAGCTATATGAGTAGAGATTTTTGTGCTAAATTAAGTTGTCCATTGACGCCTTTGGATAGTAAATTTTTACTGGAATTAGCAAATGGTAAATTAATTTCAGCAGATAATATATGTCGGAATCGAGAAATTAAACTGGTTAGCGAAACATTTAAGATTGATTTGATACCAGTAGAGTTAGGGAGTTTTGATGTGATAATCGGTATGGACTGGTTAAAAGAAGTGAAAGCAGAGATCGTTTGTTACAAAAATGCAATTTGCATTATACGAGGAAAAGGAAAACCCTTAATGGTGTACGGAGAAAAGGGCAACACGAAGCTACATCTTATTAGTAATTTGAAGGCACAAAAACTAATAAGAAAAGGTTGCTATGGTGTTCTAGCACACGTCGAGAAAGTACAAACTGAAGAAAAGAGCATCAATGATGTTCCCGTCGCAAAAGAATTTCCCGATGTATTTCCGAAAGAATTACCGGGATTACCCCCACATCGATCCGTTGAATTTCAAATAGATCTTGTACCAGGAGCTGCACCAATAGCTCGTGCTCCTTACAGACTCGCACCCAGCGAGATGAAAGAACTGCAAAGCCAATTACAAGAACTTTTAGAGCGTGGTTTCATTCGACCAAGCACATCACCGTGGGGAGCTCGTGTTTTGTTTGTCAAGAAGAAAGATGGTACATTCAGGTTGTGTATTGACTACCGAGAGTTGAACAAACTTACCATCAAGAATCGCTACCCACTACCGAGAATCGATGACTTATTTGATCAACTACAAGGCTCGTCTGTTTATTCAAAGATTGACTTACGTTCTGGGTATCATCAAATGCGGGTGAAAGAAGATGATATTCCAAAGACTGCTTTCAGAACACGTTACGGTCATTACGAGTTTATGGTCATGCCGTTTGGTTTAACTAATGCACCAGCTGTGTTCATGGACCTTATGAACCGAGTGTGTGGACCATACCTTGACAAGTTTGTCATTGTTTTAATTGATGACATACTTATTTACTCAAAGAATGACCAAGAACACGGTGAACATTTAAGAAAGGTGTTAGAAGTATTGAGGAAGGAAGAATTGTACGCTAAGTTTTCAAAGTGTGCATTTTGGTTGGAAGAAGTTCAATTCCTCGGTCACATAGTGAACAAAGAAGGTATTAAGGTGGATCCGGCAAAGATAGAAACTGTTGAAAAGTGGGAAACCCCAAAAACTTCGAAACACATACGCCAGTTTTTAGGACTAGCTGGTTACTACAGAAGGTTCATCCAAGACTTTTCCAGAATAGCAAAACCCTTGACTGCATTAACGCATAAAGGGAAGAAATTTGAATGGAATGATGAACAAGAGAAAGCGTTTCAGTTATTGAAGAAAAAGCTAACTACGGCACCTATATTGTCATTGCCTGAAGGGAATGATGATTTTGTGATTTATTGTGACGCATCAAAGCAAGGTCTCGGTTGTGTATTAATGAAACGAACGAAGGTGATTGCTTATGCGTCTAGACAATTGAAGATTCACGAACAAAATTATACGACGCATGATTTGGAATTAGGCGCGGTTGTTTTTGCATTAAAGACTTGGAGGCACTACTTATATGGGGTCAAAAGTATTATATATACCGACCACAAAAGTCTTCAACACATATTTAATCAGAAACAACTGAATATGAGGCAGCGTAGGTGGATTGAATTATTGAATGATTACGACTTTGAGATTCGTTACCACCCGGGGAAGGTAAATGTGGTAGCCCATGCCTTGAGCAGGAAGGACAGAGAACCCATTAGAGTAAAATCTATGAATATAATGATTCATAATAACCTTACTACTCAAATAAAGGAGGCGCAACAAGGAGTTTTAAAAGAGGGAAATTTAAAGGATGAAATACCCAAAGGATCGGAGAAGCATCTTAATATTCGGGAAGACGGAACCCGGTATAGGGCTGAAAGGATTTGGGTACCAAAATTTGGAGATATGAGAGAAATGGTACTTAGAGAAGCTCATAAAACCAGATACTCAATACATCCTGGAACGGGGAAGATGTACAAGGATCTCAAGAAATATTTTTGGTGGCCAGGTATGAAAGCCGATGTTGCTAAATACGTAGGAGAATGTTTGACGTGTTCTAAGGTCAAAGCTGAGCATCAGAAACCATCAGGTCTACTTCAACAACCCGAAATCCCGGAATGGAAATGGGAAAACATTACCATGGATTTCATCACTAAATTCCCAAGGACTGCAAGTGGTTTTGATACTATTTGGGTAATAGTTGATCGTCTCACCAAATCAGCACACTTCCTGCCAATAAGAGAAGATGACAAGATGGAGAAGTTAGCACGACTGTATTTAAAGGAAGTCATCTCCAGACATGGAATACCAATCTCTATTATCTTTGATAGGGATGGCAGATTTATTTCAAGATTCTGGCAAACATTACAGCAAGCTTTAGGAACTCGTCTAGACATGAGTACTGCCTATCATCCACAAACTGATGGGCAGAGCGAAAGGACGATACAAATGCTTGAAGACATGCTACGAGCATGTGTTATTGATTTCGGAAACAGTTGGGATCGACATCTACCGTTAGCAGAATTTTCCTACAACAACAGCTACCATTCAAGCATTGAGATGGCGCCGTTTGAAGCACTTTATGGTAGAAAGTGCAGGTCTCCGATTTTTTGGAGTGAAGTGGGGGATAGACATATTACGGGTCCAGAGATTATACAAGAAACTACCGAGAAGATCATCCAAATTCAACAACGGTTGAAAACCGCCCAAAGTCGATAAAAGAGCTACGCTGACATTAAAAGAAAAGATATAGAATTTGAAATTGGAGAGATGGTCATGCTTAAAGTTGCACCTTGGAAAGGCGTTGTTCGATTTGGTAAACGAGGGAAATTAAATCCAAGGTATATTGGACCATTCAAGATTATTGATCGTGTCGGACCAGTAGCTTACCGACTTGAGTTACCTCAACAACTCGCGGCTGTACATAACACTTTCCACGTCTCGAATTTGAAGAAATGTTTTGCTAAAGAAGATCTCACTATTCTGTTAGATGAAATCCAAATCAACGAAAAACTTCAATTCATCGAAGAACCCGTCGAAATAATGGATCGTGAGGTTAAAAGACTTAAGCAAAACAAGATACCAATTGTTAAGGTTCGATGGAATGCTCGTAGAGGACCCGAGTTCACCTGGGAGCATGAAGATCAGATGAAGAATAAATACCCGCATCTATTTCCAGAAGATTCGTCAACACCTTCAACAGCTTAAAATTTCGGGACGAAATTTATTTAACGGGTAGGTACTGTAGTGACCCGAACTTTTCCATGTTTATATATATTAATTGAGATTGATATTTACATGATTAAATGTTTCCAACATGTTAAGCAATCAAACTTGTTAAGACTTGATTAATTGAAATAGGTTTCATATAGACAATTGACCACCCAAGTTGACCGGTGATTCACGAACGTTAAAACTTGTAAAAACTATATGATGACATATATATGGTTATATATATAGTTAATATGATATTATGATAAGTAAACATATCATTAAGTATATTAACAATGAACTACATATGTAAAAACAAGACTACTAACTTAATGATTTTGAAACGAGACATATATGTAACGATTATCGTTGTAACGACATTTAATGTATATATATCATATTAAGAGATATTCGTACATCATAATATCATGATAATATAATATTTTAAAATCTCTTTTGATATTATAAACATTGGGTTAACAACATTTAACAAGATCGTTAACCTAAAGGTTTCAAAACAACATTTACATGTAACGACTAACGATGACTTAACGACTCAGTTAAAATGTATATACATGTAGTGTTTTAATATGTATTCATACACTTTTGAAAGACTTCAAGACACTTATCAAAATACTTCTACTTAACAAAAATGCTTACAATTACATCCTCGTTCAGTTTCATCAACAATTCTACTCGTATGCACCTGTATTCGTACTCGTACAATACACAGCTTTTAGATGTATGTACTATTGGTATATACACTCCAATGATCAGCTCTTAGTAGCCCATGTGAGTCACCTAACACATGTGGGAACCATCATTTGGCAACTAGCATGAAATATCTCATAAAATTACAAAAATATGAGTAATCATTCATGACTTATTTACATGAAAACAAAATTACATATCCTTTATATCTAATCCATACACCAACGACCAAAAACACCTACAAACACTTTCATTCTTCAATTTTCTTCATCTAATTGATCTCTCTCAAGTTCTATCTTCAAGTTCTAAGTGTTCTTCATATATTCTACAAGTTCTAGTTACATAAAATCAAGAATACTTTCAAGTTTGCTAGCTCACTTCCAATCTTGTAAGGTGATCATCCAACATCAAGAAATCTTTGTTTCTTACAGTAGGTTATCATTCTAATACAAGGTAATAATCATATTCAAACTTTGGTTCAATTTCTATAACTATAACAATCTTATTTCAAGTGATGATCTTACTTGAACTTGTTTTCGTGTCATGATTCTGCTTCAAGAACTTCGAGCCATCCAAGGATCCGTTGAAGCTAGATCTATTTTTCTCTTTTCCAGTAGGTTTATCCAAGGAACTTAAGGTAGTAATGATGTTCATAACATCATTCGATTCATACATATAAAGCTATCTTATTCGAAGGTTTAAACTTGTAATCACTAGAACATAGTTTAGTTAATTCTAAACTTGTTCGCAAACAAAAGTTAATCCTTCTAACTTGACTTTTAAAATCAACTAAACACATGTTCTATATCTATATGATATGCTAACTTAATGATTTAAAACCTGGAAACACGAAAAACACCGTAAAACTGGATTTACGCCGTCGTAGTAACACCGCGGGCTATTTTGGGTTAGTTAATTAAAAACTATGATAAACTTTGATTTAAAAGTTGTTATTCTGAGAAAATGATTTTTATTATGAACATGAAACTATATCCAAAAATTATGGTTAAACTCAAAGTGGAAGTATGTTTTCTAAAATGGTCATCTAGACGTCGTTCTTTCGACTGAAATGGCTACCTTTAAAAAAACGACTTGTAACTTATTTTTCTGACTATAAACCTATAATTTTTCTGTTTAGATTCATAAAATAGAGTTCAATATGAAACCATAGCAATTTGATTCACTCAAAACGGATTTAAAATGAAGAAGTTATGGGTAAAACAAGATTGGATAATTTTTCTCATTTTAGCTACGTGAAAATTGGTAACAAATCTATTCCAACCATAACTTAATCAACTTGTATTGTATATTATGTAATCTTGAGATACCATAGACACGTATACAATGTTTCGACCTATCATGTCGACACATCTATATATATATTTCGGAACAACCATAGACACTCTATATGTGAATGTTGGAGTTAGCTATACAGGGTTGAGGTTGATTCCAAAATATATATAGTTTGAGTTGTGATCAATACTGAGATACATATACACTGGGTCGTGGATTGATTCAAGATAATATTTATCGATTTATTTCTGTACATCTAACTGTGGACGACTAGTTGTAGGTTACTAACGAGGACAGCTGACTTAATAAACTTAAAACATCAAAATATATTAAAAGTGTTGTAAATATATTTTGAACATACTTTGATTTATATGTATATACTGTTATAGGTTCGTGAATCAACTAGTGGCCAAGTCTTACTTCCCGACGAAGTAAAAATCTGTGAAAGTGAGTTATAGTCCCACTTTTAAAATCTAATATTTTTGGGATGAGAATACATGCAGGTTTTATAAATGATTTACAAAATAGACACAAGTACGTGAAACTACATTCTATGGTTGAATTATCGAAATCGAATATGCCCCTTTTTATTAAGTCTGGTAATCTAAAAATTAGGGAACAGACACCCTAATTGACGCGAATCCTAAAGATAGATCTATTGGGCCTAATAAACCCCATCCAAAGTACCGGATGCTTTAGTACTTCGAAATTTATATCATATCCGAAGGGTGTCCCGGAATGATGGGGATATTCTTATATATATGCATCTTGTTAATGTCGGTTACCAGGTGTTCACCATATGAATGATTTTTATCTCTATGTATGGGATGTATATTGAAATATGAAATCTTGTGGTCTATTGTTACTGATGATGTAGCGTGAGGGTACGAAATAGTATTATTTTTAATACAAAATACTACAAAATATGACACAAGTTTTATTAATTTACGGATGGGATATACCTAAACCTTGCTACAACACTATAGGCAGTGTACCTAATCGTAGAGTAGTGTAGTTTTTAGTAAGTCCGGTTCGTTCCACAGGGAGCTGGTGATACTTACTATATTTTTAACTATATTTATACAAAATATATATAATTATATAAGTAGTAATATTATTATAAAAGGGGGGTTTTACCGTTTAATGACCGGTTTGTCGATTCTATATTTTAAGCGTAAAGATAAATGACGATAATTAAAGTGCGTAAAATAATGACAATAAATAAAATGACAGTAAATAAAATTGAGAGTAATAAAATGACAGTAAATAAAGATACGATGAGAAATATAATAAAAGAATTATGCTTATTTAAACTTCCGTAATCATGATGTTTGACGTGTTGATTTTAATTTATTACCATGGGTTAATTGTCCTTTGTCCTGGTTTATTTGATACGTCTATCTGGTTTTTGTCCATAATAGTTCATCGGTCATAAAAATAAAGTGCGAGTATCCTCGTCAAATTACCCTTATACCCGAAGTCAAATATTCCAACTGATTAAGGATTTAAACTGTGACGCAGTTATCACTTCTGTCAACAATTACACCAGTTATCACTGTATGTAATTCACCCCTGTTTTAATTAGTTTATGAATATTAATTCATCCACTTGATCAGAATGAATAATCAATTACCCAACCCAATTGATTAATTAAATGATTATAACAGATTCCATATGAACATCACTAAATAGGACAACCATAATCATTATTAATTATTAGGTTAATTAATTTGAAGATAGGTTCGACAGACTCCAATGAGTTGTCACTCAATTAGACAATACCTCCCATCTATTAATAGTCAATAGTTCAATTTCCACAAGTGTCGGTCTTTTGCCCAAACCTTAATTATGGTCCAAAGTTCAATAACCCCTTCTTAATATTTTAGCCCAACATCACGATTACTTCGGCTCAAATAAGCATAATAATAACTTAGTTACGATACATTAATGTAAAAAGGTTGAACATAACTTACAATGATTAAAAATAGCGTAGCGTTACATGGACAGAATTTCGACTTACACACTCAAACGATCTCTATCATAAATCTTATTATTATCATAATTTAAAATTAAAATTAAGATTATTGTTATATCTTATTAAGTTAACATTATGATAGAGATATAGAATATAGATATTGATAATTGATATTGATAAATAAGAAAAAGATAGAAAAAGGTGTGTTTTTACATTACGATTACAAAGCCTTTTATAGGCGAATTTAGAAATTGAATTTTCACTTATGACCCCTGAACTATGCTCAATTAACAACTTTTTATTATTTAATATTATTCTTATTATGAATTATTTAAATATTATATTTTATTCTTGTGCATAGTTGACTCGTAATTTTTACACCGTTGCGTCGAGCGTTGAGAGTTGACTCTGGTCCCGGTTCCGGATTTTCGAACGTCCTTGCGTACAAATTTATATTTTGTACTTTGCGTTTTGGAACTTGTACTCTTGTCATTTTTAGACGTTCCTCATCAATAATTTGAACCTTTTTGATTGTATCTTGTACTTTTGAGCTTTTTGGACCTTTGTGTCTTCAATTCGTCGTTTTCGCCTTTTGTCTTCGCACTTATTTAAAATAAACGAATATTACTTGAAAATGGAACAATTGCAACTAAAATCTTGTCTTTCTTGGGGGATTTTGCTATGAAATATATGTTCCTTTTTAGCCTTATCAATATCCCCACACTTGAGCGTTGCTTGTCCTCAAGCAATACAGTCTTGAAATAATATAATACATCACACGAATCACTTCTTTATTCTTCACACTTTGTACATCAGTGATTTTGATAGAGCGGTATAAACAATGATAGTAACGATATGGTTAAAGGTGGGTGTGTCATCCACAGTTGCCTTGGGTTTAGGACAACGACACTTGCAATCAAATAGCCGATTTACTTTCGGTTTCCAAAGCAAAGTGCACATTTGAAAGGCGGTTTACAGTCCCACATGACTATAAAAATTTAGATCCTTTAAGGAAATTGGATCTTTATGAAAACATTTGATCTTTTGAAAATTCAAGCTAGATTTTACCCTAGACAAGTTTTCTGATTTGATCCATCATCGGTGTTGCAAAATATATTTGTGGATCAATATTTTGGCTAAAACTTTTAGGTTCGTGTAATCCACTGCTATCCCGGTATCGGAAAGTACACATCCAGTTTACTTGTTCCGTATATTATCTTTCGGTAAACTACCGTCCGGTTGTAAAGGAAAGCGATGAACAAGAAACTGTTAAGGCAATGTCCCGTGACATGCAGATGATTATGGTCTTTTAACGTGTCGGATGCTAGAACTATCCTTGGTAGGAGCGATAGTAAAGATCATCCTATGATTTTTCGGTCTGGCACAAGGTCCTGTCTCCGACCATGCTATGCAACCACCGTTCTTACGGTTGACACCCGATTTGGTTCAGGTGACCTAATGAATTCCAGGTGAATTCCTAGGATTTTACGTTCAATGGTAATGAACGCATTGAAAATGGGTTTTCAGAAAACAAATCGGTTTGTATTTTTGATCAAAATATTTTCTCGTTCAAGCTCGAGTTTAGATATCATTGAATTCCATGAGTTTGAATTCTCAATCTTTAAGGTCAATCTCAAGGATTGAGTAATATCAGTCTTAAAAGCTGATTTTTAATCTTTAAGGAGATTATCCTTTCTGGAGATCTGATTCATTAGTCTTATCAAGCTAATTTGCACGGTGCCTCCCCATTGTACGAGATAAATCCTTCTCATGGTTAGGATAAATCTGACCACTTGGCGACCCTGTTTGATGCTGAGGTCCGTGGATTTTCTGCTGATTTTAGAGATGACTTTTCTAGATTTTTCGTCAACCTACAGCTGGTCTGGACGACAACTTCTTGACCTAAATCAAGAAGCGCGTGTCTTTTCGGAAGACTTTACTTCCTTTTAATGATGGAATTGATTCATCGTGTAGATCCATCTTTCTTTCAAATATATTACAGTAAACCGGGTAAAACTGATTAGTATCATCCAAAACAAAAGTACCTGCAATAATCTTGTACAAAGATATGTGATAGATAATTTTTAATTGAATAACTTGGTACATTCTCCCCACACTTAGTTTCTTTCTTTGCCTTTTTATTCTCCTTTATTCCATTTTAAATGAATTCAAGCATTTTAGGTTGTTTCTCAATTTATGTCCTTTCCGAGGTAACGATAATTTCGGCATTAACACCTAGTTTTATCGTTCATAAATATGTATAAACATGATTTTGAATTCATTTAGTTAAAAAATTTTAAAATTTTCATAATATTTAGAAAATAAGCCAAGTATAAACCCGAGAGAATTTATAACCCTTCCCCACACTTGAGATCATGCAATGCCCTCATTTGCATGAAATCAGACTATAATTATTAATTCATGAGGGTGATTAGTGTAGAAAAGTGATTAAAAATACCCAGTTTGTAATTACAAAGCTCGTCGAATGATAGATGGCGCGCCTCATCGTTCATTCCTTCATTTATTATATCACATTTGTTGTTTTGCATCTTGTCGTCAAAATCAGTACCTTTTGCTGAACTTAATGTTAGTCTTTGAAAGTGCGTTGTTTTACCCTGTTGTTTACATGATAAAATACGAACATATATACATATTTTTAAAGTTGGGTATATTACCCCACGTTCAAAAATTTATAAAATCAAATATATTTTTTTTGGCATACTTTAAATCAATAAAATTAAAAATAATGATGAAAAAATTTTTCGCCCCGCCCTCGGGTAAAGTAATTTCGGCTCAACGGCCTAGTCTTCAACTCACGACGAATTTTAGAAATCATTTTTTTTCAACTTAATGAAATAAAGTAAATTTTTGTTTTTAAATTCACACAAAACTTAAAAAGAAAACATATTAATTTCATATAAAACCTAAAAAACAAAAAAAATTCAGAATGGGGGGAGAAAACTAGTTCTTTAGTGTCTGCTAGCGGAAAAGACCAATCGAATTCCATTCTCGAAACTACACGAGAACAGAACAACTAACTCCAAACAGCATTTTCTTTTTAGAATATTTGAATCTCCTCACACTTAGGTAGATGTGGTGTCGAAATTGTGATTAACTTCATCGTCAATTTCTCTTGGACCATAATCAACTTGCATATCTGTGACTTTTGCTTTAAGCCAGTGACCAGCTTTTTCCGTAATATCCACAAATTCAACTAGCTTCGCCTTTTCTTTAGGCGACAGATTGGATACTAACCGGTTATATAACCTAAAGTTTCCCTTACTTTTAGCATCAATAACCCGTTTAAAAAGTTTCTTCATTGAACTGTTAATAACGGGGTTATTTAATTTCGTATCAACTATGGGGTTCTTTATTATCAAGTCATTATTAGGTGTTACTTCATTTTCCCCACACTTAGGCGTTCTATTATTGTTAAGCATTACCGTTGGAGTTCGTAAAACAACATGGTTCTTACCAATCGTTTTTGTCGGTTCAACGGTTTTGGTTTGTGGATATTTAGACTTTCGAATCATAAAGGTGATCGATTTCTCATCATTACTAAGTGTCATTCTACCCTTTCTTACATCAAATAATGCCCCGGTGGACGCTAAGAATGGTCGACCTAAAATTAGAGGAACGTTTGAGTCCTCTTCTATGTCAATGACAATGAATTCGACTAGAAAGGTTAAATTACCTACTTGAACGGGTAGGTTGTCAGCAATTCCAACTGGGTGCTTAATGGTTTGATCAAGGAGTCGAACACTCATATCCGTTGGAGTTAACTCACCTACACCTAATCTCTTATATAATGAAAGAGGTATAACACTCACACTTGAACCTAAATCTGCTAGTGCATCATACATGACACAGTCACTAAGTAGACAAGGAACAATAAATTCACCCGGATCACCTACCCTAGGTGGAGGAT